>NC_084594.1:5297246-5404415 GCF_033807715.1 Cololabis saira
GAATGTATGACATTTTTGTTTTTTTAATTGCATTACAGAAAATTAAGAACTTTATCACAATATTCAAATTTTCTGAGACAGTCCTGTATATTTAACATTCACAATGACTAAATCTGGAGACAATTAATACATAATTATTATGTAAACTAGACATATATATTATCCTGCTCATTCCTGTGCACAAATGTATTATATATCAACACACTCTCACTCCGGACGCGTCCAAAACTGACGCTTGGTCAGGCGCCTTTGGCGACACATACTGACGCAAAAGGTATCCATCTGCATCTCTCTCAGACCTCATCCCTCGATCTATTTGGTTTCTATGAAGTGTTAATGTGGTTTATAATTTGTTTTAATATGGCGTTGTAAGAGCACAAGCTGTTAAAAATAAGGGCAGTAGAATACAGCAGGTAAGTATTTAATTTAGGAGTACGCTTGAGTAAACAGTAATGTTTTTAATATACAATATACACTCACTGAAGAGAGATTGTGGGGAAAAATGCATATTTCTCGCTAGAAATGTCATCAAACCACACTTTTAAATTGAAGTATATGCATTTGATCACCTGCTGTGAGCGTCACATATAGCTGCAGACAGGATTACATTGGAATCCATAGTATTCCTCTTGCGTCTGAGAGAGACGCAGATAGATACCTTTTGCATCAGTAGGTGTCGCCAAAGGCGCCTGATCAAGCGTCAGTTTTGGACGCGTCCGGAGTGAGAGTGTGTTGTATATATACAGTACATACATTTTCATCTTTGAGTGCAAAATACATTTTGAAAATCCCCAAATTTTCAGTGCGGCCCTCTCCATACAGTCTTTTTGCAGATGTGGCCCCCTGCCTAATCTAGCTGAAGACCGCTGCTCTAAAGAATGCAGACAAATCTGTACATGCACACTGACCGAACAGGCCACGCACAGCCGTGCTGTCCAAGTCTCACGGAGAGGCGACAGATTGGAGTCAGTGTGAGAGAAGTGAGAGCAGCGTTTGTCTCGGTGACATCATCGCTCAGCCGTGGCGACGGACACCGTGTTCTGATGTGTCTCTGGTGAAGAGAGCAGCCGTCCCCGGTTCTGGTTCCTCTTCAGTCTGGATCTGCAGAGGAACCTGCTGGGCACCGACACACTTACAGCCTTCCGTCTTTTTAATTCAGGCCAGGCTCACACTCTGCCATTTCTGCAGTCTTGACAGATCAGCCACACTTTACCACTTAGATCTGCGGAATTTTCTGTGAGACGTCAGCAACGGCGAGCAGAGATTGTCTGATGATGCTCACTCCTCAAGTAAGGAGTCTTGAGCTCAGTGTAGGGCCTCCCGGGGTTGGTAGAGGGGGAGCAATGCCCAGGATTGTAGCTTAGGTAGAGCACTGAGTGATGAGAATGGGAAAAAAATCGGGGATAAAAATATAAAAAAAGCATTACCGTGGCGACGCTAGACGCCAAAAAGCGCGCCCCCCCCTTCTTCTGATTGGTCAATATGTGATAGTTCCTATTTTCTGCAATAACTTTTGAAAGATTTGACATAAAGACTCGTGGGTGGTGTCATCGGACTCGGTATTGAGTACTTGACCTTCATTTTCATGAATTATCCCCGCCCGTTTTTCTGATTGGTCGATATTTGATAGATCCTATTTTCTGCCATAACTTTTGAATCGGATGACATACAGAATCGTGGGTGGTGTCATCGGACTCGGTGTTGACTCCTTCACCTTAATTGGTGCAAATTAGCCCCGTCTCTTCTTCTGATTGTTCGATATGTGATAGTTCCTATTTTCTGCAATAACTTTTGAATGGTTTGACATAAAGAGTCGTGGGTGGTGTCCTCGGACTCAGTTTTGAGTCCTTGAACATAATTGCTGCAAATTAGCCCCGTCTCTTCATCTGATTGGTATCTGAGTCGTGGGTGGTTTCATCCCCTAAATGTCCAGGCCTAAAGAATCTACATGCAATACATACAAGCGCTTCCACTGCAGCCTGAACGTGCACAAGGGTGCGAGGGCCCGTTCATAGCTGCTTGGAGCTTTAATTAAATTTTTTTTTTATTCCTGCCTGTGCAGAGCTTTTTGTTTAATAAAGGGCTTTTGGATGTTGCAACTTGTGCCCATTTGGGTCCTCGTCACAACTTCAGGAGCATCTCATCTTCGAGGGGTTTGGAGTTTTACCAGTCCTTGGAAAAGCTTATCGGGAAATAATTTCGGATTGTTCTTCAGCATAACATTTTTAAGAACTTGGATATCTTATTATCTATAGTCTGTCTTTTAAATGATTCTGGGATTCTGCAGAAATCTTTATGGTCATAGAAGAGTTCGGGTGCTGGACTGACCTGCCTGCAGCTTTTATGGTCTGTTGTTTGAATATATTTACAGTGGCCCACCTCCTTTCTAGAACTGGGTTTGTATTTTTATTGCGGGTATGTATCGGCAGAGGAAGGCGGAAAGGGAAGTAGGACAGCAGAAGATCAGAGCATGAAGGCGCCCAGAGACAGAAATAAACCTGACAGGCGTCCTTTAGTTCTGCTTTCCTCACTCTGTTCCCGTTCAGCTGTGAATATGACACTGCTGAGTCACACAGCACTGTGTGTGTGTGTGTGTGCATCATTGTGAAGCTCTGTCAGGTGTGTGTGTGTGTGTGTGTGTGTGTGTGTGTGTGTGTGTGTGTGTGTGTGTGTGTGTGTGTGTGTTCCCCCTTTTGTGTGTTTCAACAGAACAAGACCTAATAGGATCAGTCGCCTTCAATCTCCCGTCTTGACAATACACCAACGCACGGCAGCGTCTCTCCTTTGAAGCCGGCGTGTGTTTGGATCCCTAAACTCAGCAGCTTGTCCTTATTTCCTGCAGTAGGCAATAAGTAAAGCGGATTAAAGTGGTTTAGCATCTTGCATTGTCATCTTCAATATAATCTAACTTGCCGTGTGACTGATCGGACAATGGCGACGGATTTATCCGACACTTTCGTACACATGCACGACATGAAGTTATTCAGTCACGCTCGCAAACAAAACAGTTTTTGTTTCACACGACCTAATTCCCAAATGTTGAAACGTTGCTTTAATCTTACTAAAGGCTTAATGTAAATAGTTTAAAGTCTATATATAATTAAAATAAGCACAAAGACGGGATGCAAATGCTGAAAATGGTTATTGTTTTTAGTAAAACATGTGATGCTTCCGAGCAGCGGGAGCGTTCAAGAGCGGAAATATGACGTAGAATTGAAAGAAAATGACAGAAACGGCTCCGGATTCAGGATCATCAGGACATCGGAGGCTGAAGCTCTGAGAAGTAAAGACACAAGTCACAATGTCACAAGGTGCTTCACAAAGAATAAAAATAATACATTAAATGTAAAAATAAGACAATACAGATAAAAAGCTCCTAGAATAAAAGTACATAAATTCAACATGATGGTCATAAAACAACCGTCTCACAGTTGATTTTTAAAAGCTCGAAGAAACAGGTTGGTTTTAAGTTTGCTCTTAAAAGCGTTGATGGAGTCCAGACTCTCTGAGAATCTCAGAGGCCTTGAAAGAACAGCTGGGTATCGTCTGCAAATAAATGGTATGAAATATTAGCAAACTCCTGGATTTTCTTACACAACAGGAGAACATATAATAGAAACCTAAGTGGGCCAAAAACAGAACCTTGTGGTATTCCGCACAGCAAATCAGCAGGAGAGACTTAAGAGAAGAACATCAACAACATGATGTGAGATTGTGTTACAGTGTGTTTTTAGCTAACTTACTCATCACCTGCTTAAACTATTTGTTTCATTTAAGAACAAAAAACAGTGAAAGCTGTTGAGCTTCTGGATTCCAACATGTCGCACGGACGAGAAGCGTTAAAGACGGGCCGATGCACTGCAGTGGTTACCGGATCTCCGACAGCTTCGGTCAGCATTTACTGCTCCAAAAAGGGAAACATTTGTCTATTGTTTCTTTTTTAACACTGTATTTATTTACTGTGCAGTTTCCCGAGCAATCTTCCTCATGATTCTCTTCTCCCTCCATCATTTTCATGAACAAATTAAAAGAAACATTTTTTCCTTATCGGAAGGCAACACAAATCCCATAATTAGGGCCCGAGCACCTTCAGTGCGAAGGCCCTATTGTATTTGCAGGAATTTTTATTAGGGCCCGAGCACCTTCAGTGTGAAGGCCCTATTGTATTTGCAGGAATTTTTATTAGGGCCCGAGCACCTTCAGTGCGAAGGCCCTATTGTATCTGTAGGAATTCTTCGCGTTATTATTATTTTTCTGACGAAAGGAGGGCCTTTTTGCCCCCCTAAACGTGCCCAAAAAGTCACCAAATTTTGCATGCAAGTCAGGCCTGGCGAAAAATTTGATATTTAATGGTTTGCATTAATGGGCGTGGCAAAATGGCTCAACAGCGCCCCCCGGAAAACTTTGTGCGTCAAGCCCCACAATACGGTTTGACGTACATGCACGGAAATCGGTACACACCTGTATCATGGCACAACTTAAAGAAAAGTCTCTTGGAGCCATGGCCGAAACCGAACAGGAAGTCGGCTATTTTGAATTAGTTGTGTCATTTTGACGAAATTTATGCCATTCCTTCGGCAGTTAATACGGCCCGAACCGTAACGTGCACCCAGGTGTGTTATACCTCAAAATGTGCATCTCCATCCTCCGACACCACGCATTACTTTTCTCTTTCAAAAGTGTTACCGTGGCGACGCTAGATGCCAAAAAGCGCGCCCACCCTTCATCTGATTGGTTCAGACAGAAAAAACTTTGCGCCTCAAGCCCCATAATACGGTTTGACGTACCTGAACGAAAATCGGTACACACCTGTATCATGTCGCAACTTAAAGAAAAGTCTCTTGGCACCGTGGCCGAAACCGAACAGGAAGTCAGCCATTTTGAACATTCTGAATTAATCGCGTAATTTTACAGCAATATATGCCATTCCTTCGAGAATTAATACGGCCCGAACCGTATCGTGAACCCAGATGTGTTATACATCAAAATGTGCGTCTCCATCCTGCGACTACGCGCATTACTTTTCTCTTTCAAAAGTGTTACCGTGGCGACGCTAGACGCCAAAAAGCGCGCCCCCCTTCATCTGATTGGTCCATATTTGATAGTTCTCCAAAAGTCACCAAATTTTGCATGCAAGGCAGGTGTGGTGATAAATTTGATATTTCATGGTTTGCATTAATGAGCGAGGCAAAATGGCTCAACAGCGCCCCCCGGAAAACTTTATGCCTCAAGCCCCACAATACGGTTTGATGTACATGCACGAAAATCGGTACACACCTGTATCATGTCGCAACCTTAAGAAAAGACTCTTGGCGCCATGGCCGAAACCGAACAGGAAGTCAGCCATTTTGAATTAATTGTGTAATTTTGGCGCAATTTATGCCATTACTTCGGCAATTAATACGGCCCGAACCGTAACGTGCACCCAGGTGTGTTATACCTCAAAATGTGCGTCTCCATCTTGCGACTACGCGCATTACTTTTCTCTTTCAAAAGTGTTACAGTGGCGCCGCTAGACGCGAAAAAGCGCGCGTCCCCTTCATCTGATTGGTCCATATTTGATAGTTCTCGAAAAGTCACCAAATTTTGCATGCAAGCCAGGCTTGGTGATAAATTTGATATTTCATGGTTTGCATTAATGGGCGTGGCCTAACGGCTCAACAGCGCCCCCTAGAATACTTTTATCTGCCATAACATTTGAATAGTTTGACATAAAGAGTCGTGGGTGGTGTCATGGGACTCGGTATTGAGTCCTTGACCATAATTGGTGAAAATTAGCCCCGCCCCTTCTTCTGATTGGTTGTCCCTATTTCCTGCTATAACTTTTGAATGGTTTGACATAGGAAGTTGTGGGTGGTGTCATGGGACTCTGTAATGAGTCCTTAAGCTTCGTTGGCCTTAATTAGCCCCGCCCCTTCTTCTGATTTGTTGTCCCGATTTTCTGCTATAACATTGGAATGGTTTGACATAGAGAGTCCTGGGTGGTGTCATCAGATTCTTTATGGAGTCCTTGACCTTCATTGGCCAGAATTAGCCCCGCCTCTTCTTCTCATTGGTTGTCCCTTTTTTCTGCTATAACTTTTTAATGGTTTGACATAGAGAGTCGTGGGTGGTGTCATGGGACTTTGTACTGAGTTCTTAAGCTTCGTTGGCCTGAATTAGCCCCGCCCCTTCTTCTGATTGGTTGTCCCGATTTTCTGCTATAACTTTGGAATGGTTTAACATAGAGAGTCGTGGGTGGTGTCATGGGATTCTGTATGGAGTCCTTGACCTTCATTGGCCTGAATTAGCCCCGCCTCTTCTTCTGATTGGTTGTCCCTTTTTTCTGCTATAACTTTTGAATGGTTTGACATAGGAAGTCGTGGGTGGTGTCTTTTCTGATATGCTTATGGGGGGCGGTGGCCGTGAGTGCGAGGGCCCGTTCATCGCTGCTTGCAGCTTTAATTAGGGCCCGAGCACCTTCAGTGCGAAGGCCCTATTGTATTTGCAGGAATTTTTCTTCTTATTATTATTTTTCTTCTGACAAAGTGATGGCCTTTTTGCCCCCCTTAACATGCCCAAAAAGTCACCAAATTTTGCACCCAAGTCAGGCCTGGCGAAAAATTTGATATTTCATGGTTTGCATTAATGGGCGTGGCAAAATGGCTCAACAGCGCCCCCTTGAAAACTTTGTGCCTCAAGCCCCACGATACGGTTTGACGTACATGCACGAAAATCGGTACACACCTGTATCATGTCACAACTTAAAGAAAAGTCTCTGGGCGTCATGTCGAGAAACCGAACAGGAAGTCGGCCATTTTGAATTAATCCTGTCACTTTGGCGCAAATTATGCCATTCCTTCGGCAGTTAATTCAGCCCGAACCGTAACGTGCACCCAGGTGTGTTATACATCAAAATGTGCGTCTCCCTCCTGCGACCACACGCATTACTTTTCTCTTTCAAAAGCGTTACCGTGGCGACGCTAGACGCCAAAAAGCGCGGCCACCCTTCATCTGGTTGGTTCAGACAGAAAAAACTTTGCGCCTCAAGCCCCATAATACGGTTTGACGTACATGAACGAAAATTGGTACACTCCTGTATCATGTCGCAACTAAAAGAAAAGTCTCTTGGCGCCATGGCCAAAACCCAACAGGAAGTCGGCCATTTTGAACATTCTGAATTAATTGCGTAATTTTGGGGCAATATATGCCATTCCTTCGAGAGTTAATTCAGCCCGAACCGTATCGTGCACCCAGGTGTGTTATACATCAAAAGGTGCGTCTACATCCTGCGACACCACGCATTACTTTTCTCTTTCAAAAGTGTTACCGTGGCGACGCTAGACGCCAAAAGGCGCGCCCCCCCTTCATGTGATTGGTCCATATTTGATAGTTCTCCAAAAGTCACCAAATTTTGCATGCAAGCCAGACTTGGCGATAAATTTGATATTTCATGGTTTGCATTAATGGGCGTGGCCTAACGGCTCAACAGCGCCCCCTAGAATACCTTTATCTGCCATAACTTTTGAATGGTTTGACATAGGAAGTTGTGGGTGGTGTCATGGGACTCTGTAATGAGTCCTTAAGCTTCGTTGGCCTCAATTAGCCCCGCCCCTTCTTCTGATTGGTTGTCCCTTTTTTCTGCTATAACTTTTTAATGGTTTGACTCCCGCTTCCTGATACAAACGTCTGCCGGCCCCGCCCCCCGACCAATCAGTGGCGAGTAGGGTGATGACGGCCCCGCCCCCCGACCAATCAGTGGCGAGTAGGGTGATGACGGCCCCGCCCCCCGACCGATCAGCTGTTGTAATGTGGTGACGTCAGAAATAGTCCCGTGCTCAGCCCGGTTAGAACCTCGGTAGAATGGTTACAGAAAGAGTAATAAATAAAATAGTAGTGTTTTACTAATATTTATACCTTACAAATATTTAAAAAATTAGGAAAAAAAGACCCAGACATTTTATTGCTATGTTGGTCTCTGCTAAAGCAGTAAGTCAAAGCGAAAGGAATGGCTGAGACATAGCTCACCCAGAGCATATCTGTCGTTGGTGCCAGAGGTCGGGAGTTCGAGCCTGGCTAGATCCTGAAATTTTTGTCAGCAATTTTTTTTTTTTTTTTTTACATCAACATGTGCGTCTCTGTCCTGCGACGACGCACATTACTTTTCTCTTTCAAAAGTGTTACCGTGGCGACGCTAGACGCGAAAAAGCGCGCCTCCCCTTCATCTGATCGGTCCATATTTGATAGTTCTCCAAAAGTCACCAAATTTTGCATGCAAGCCAGGCCTGGTGATAAATTTGATATTTCATGGTTTGCATTAATGGGCGTTGCCTAACGGCTCAACAGCACCCCCTAGAATACTTTTCTCTGCCATAACTTTTGAAAGGTTTGACATAAAGAGTCGTGGGTGGTGTCATGGGACTCGGTATTGAGTCCTTGACCATAATTGGTGAAAATTAGCCCCGCCCCTTCTTCTGATTGGTCGTCCCGATTTTCTGCTATAACTTTGGAATGGTTTGACATAGGGAGTCGTGGGTGGTGTCATGGGAATCTGTAATGAGTTCTTAAGCTTTGTTGGCCTTAATTAGCCCCGCCCCTTCTTCTGATTGGTTGTTCCGATTTTCTGCTATAACTTTGGAATGGTTTGACATAGAGAGTCGTGGGTGGTGTCATCAGATTCTGTATGGAGTCCTTGACCTTCATTGGCCTGAATTAGCCCCGCCCCTTCTTCTAATTGGTTGTTCCTTTTTTCTGCTATAACTTTTGAATGGTTTGACATAGGAAGTCGTGGGTGGTATCGTTTCTCATATGCTTATGGGGGGTGGTGGCCGTGAGTGCGAGGGCCCGTTCATCGCTGCTTGCAGCTTTAATTATTATTATTATTATTTTCCTGACAAAGTGAAGGCCTTTTTGCCCCCCTTAACGTGCCCAAAAAGTCACCAAATTTTGCACCCTAGTCAGGCCTGGCGAAAAATTTGATATTTAAAGGTTTGCATTAATGGGCGTGGCAAAATGGCTCAACAGCGCCCCCTTGAAAACTTTGTGCCTCAAGCCCCACGATACGGTTTGACGTACATGCACGAAAATCGGTACACACCTGTATCATGGGACAACTTAAACAAAAGTCTCTTGGGGTCATGTCCGAAACCGAACAGGAAGTCGGCCATTTTGAATTAATCGTGTCACATTGGCGCAATTTATGCCATTCCTTCGGCAGTTAATTCAGCCCGAACCGTAACGTGCACCCAGGTGTGTTATACATCAAAATGTGCGTCTCCATCCTGGGACACCACGCATTACTTTTCTCTTTCCAAAGCGTTACCGTGGCGACGCTAGACGCCAAAAAGCGCGCCCACCCTTCATCTGGTTGGTTCAGACAAGAAAAAACTTTGCGCCTCAAGCCCCATAATACGGTTTGACGTACATGAACGAAAATTGGTACACTCCTGTATCATGTCGCAACTAAAAGAAAAGTCTCTTGGCGCCATGGCCGAAACCGAACAGGAAGTCGGCCATTTTGAACATTCTGAATTAATTGCGTAATTTTGGAGCAATATATGCCATTCCTTCGAGAGTTAATTCAGCCCGAACTGTATCGTGAACCCAGATGTGTTATACATCAAAATGTGCGTCTCCATCCTGCGACTACACGCATTACTTTTCTCTTTCCAAAGTGTTACCGTGGCGACGCTAGACGCCAACAAGCGCACCCCCCCATCATCTGATTGGTCCATATTTGATAGTTCCCCAAAAGGCACCAAATTTTGCACCCAAGTCAGGCCTTGCGAAAAATTTGATATTTAATGGTTTGGATTAATGGGCGTGGCAAAATGGCTCAACAGCGCCCCCTTGAAAACTTTGTGCCTCAAGCCCCACGATACGGTTTGACGTACATGCACGAAAATCGGTACACACCTGTATCATGGGACAACTTAAAGAAAAGTCTCTTGGCGTCATGCCCGAAACCGAACAGGAAGTCGGCCATTTTGAATTAATGGTGTCACTTTGGCGCAATTTATGCCATTCCTTCGGCAGTTAATTCAGCCCGAACCGTAACGTGCACCCAGGTGTGTTATACATCAAAATGTGCGTCTCCCTCCTGCGACCACACGCATTACTTTTCTCTTTCGAAAGCGTTACCGTGGCGACGCTAGACGCCAACAAGCGCACCCCCCCTTCATCTGATTGGTCCATATTTGATAGTTCTCCAAAAGTCACCAAATTTTGCATGCAAGCCAGACTTAGCGATAAATTTGATATTTTATGGTTTGCATTAATGGGCGTGGCCTAACGGCTCAACAGCGCCCCCCGGAAAACTTTTATCTGCCATAACTTTTGAATGGTTTGACATAGGAAGTTGTGGGTGGTGTCATGGGACTCTGTAATGAGTTCTTAAGCTTCGTTGGCCTTAATTAGCCCCGCCCCTTCTTCTGATTGGTTGTCCCTTTTTTCTGTTATAACTTTTGAATGGTTTGACATAGAGAGTCGTGGGTGGTGTCATTTCTGATATGCTTATGGGGGGCGGTGGACGTGAGTGCGAGGGCCCGTTCATCGCTGCTTGCAGCTTTAATTATTATTATTATTATTTTCCTGACAAAGTGAAGGCCTTTTTGCCCCCCTTAACGTGCCCAAAAAGTCACCAAATTTTGCACCCTAGTCAGGCCTGGCGAAAAATTTGATATTTAAAGGTTTGCATTAATGGGCGTGGCAAAATGGCTCAACAGCGCCCCCTTGAAAACTTTGTGCCTCAAGCCCCACGATACGGTTTGACGTACATGCACGAAAATCGGTACACACCTGTATCATGGGACAACTTAAACAAAAGTCTCTTGGGGTCATGTCCGAAACCGAACAGGAAGTCGGCCATTTTGAATTAATCGTGTCACATTGGCGCAATTTATGCCATTCCTTCGGCAGTTAATTCAGCCCGAACCGTAACGTGCACCCAGGTGTGTTATACATCAAAATGTGCGTCTCCATCCTGGGACACCACGCATTACTTTTCTCTTTCCAAAGCGTTACCGTGGCGACGCTAGACGCCAAAAAGCGCGCCCACCCTTCATCTGGTTGGTTCAGACAAGAAAAAACTTTGCGCCTCAAGCCCCATAATACGGTTTGACGTACATGAACGAAAATTGGTACACTCCTGTATCATGTCGCAACTAAAAGAAAAGTCTCTTGGCGCCATGGCCGAAACCGAACAGGAAGTCGGCCATTTTGAACATTCTGAATTAATTGCGTAATTTTGGAGCAATATATGCCATTCCTTCGAGAGTTAATTCAGCCCGAACCGTATCGTGAACCCAGATGTGTTATACATCAAAATGTGCGTCTCCATCCTGCGACTACACGCATTACTTTTCTCTTTCCAAAGTGTTACCGTGGCGACGCTAGACGCCAACAAGCGCACCCCCCCATCATCTGATTGGTCCATATTTGATAGTTCCCCAAAAGGCACCAAATTTTGCACCCAAGTCAGGCCTTGCGAAAAATTTGATATTTAATGGTTTGGATTAATGGGCGTGGCAAAATGGCTCAACAGCGCCCCCTTGAAAACTTTGTGCCTCAAGCCCCACGATACGGTTTGACGTACATGCACGAAAATCGGTACACACCTGTATCATGGGACAACTTAAAGAAAAGTCTCTTGGCGTCATGCCCGAAACCGAACAGGAAGTCGGCCATTTTGAATTAATGGTGTCACTTTGGCGCAATTTATGCCATTCCTTCGGCAGTTAATTCAGCCCGAACCGTAACGTGCACCCAGGTGTGTTATACATCAAAATGTGCGTCTCCCTCCTGCGACCACACGCATTACTTTTCTCTTTCGAAAGCGTTACCGTGGCGACGCTAGACGCCAACAAGCGCACCCCCCCTTCATCTGATTGGTCCATATTTGATAGTTCTCCAAAAGTCACCAAATTTTGCATGCAAGCCAGACTTAGCGATAAATTTGATATTTTATGGTTTGCATTAATGGGCGTGGCCTAACGGCTCAACAGCGCCCCCCGGAAAACTTTTATCTGCCATAACTTTTGAATGGTTTGACATAGGAAGTTGTGGGTGGTGTCATGGGACTCTGTAATGAGTTCTTAAGCTTCGTTGGCCTTAATTAGCCCCGCCCCTTCTTCTGATTGGTTGTCCCTTTTTTCTGTTATAACTTTTGAATGGTTTGACATAGAGAGTCGTGGGTGGTGTCATTTCTGATATGCTTATGGGGGGCGGTGGACGTGAGTGCGAGGGCCCGTTCATCGCTGCTTGCAGCTTTAATTGGGTTTGTTTCTTATCAGGGAAGTCCTGTGTTTTCCCCCTATGTCTCTATACAGTACACTCCATTATTTCTGCACGGCTTACGCCCTAATGGACCTCCATATAGCTGATTGATTTATAATGCTGCTGCAATACTTCTGTCCGTCAGAAAGTGCTTCATCACCAGCAGCTGATTCCACTGCCTTTTCTTTCCCTCCCTAATCTACTGCCATCTGTCTCTTTCTTCTCTTCGTTCCTCTGCTGTTTTTGTGGCAAATGCATCGAGCCGACTGGCTGTGTCTGGGCTTGTATGCGATTGGTGTCGTTTCCATCGAAGCCGATCCCGAACCGTGACTGTCAGGGAACATTATGGGTTTTCAGGGCTTGTTCATGCTTCATCTTCTGATTCCCCTGCCAGTGGCTCCATTAGCTTTTACCATATGCTGCAGTAAAAGAGCTACATTAGGAGGAGTGAGAAGCCTGCAGAGGCCTCGCTAAAGCCGCTCTGGCTGCTGATAAGTCGGCGCTGATAACCGATAGGCTGACAATCCCACGCATGAATCTCACCGCTCACTGGATCAGCTACCGCCTAAAGGCCCGTTTATGCTCCACGCAGAAGACGGATGGATCCCTGTCGTCGGTCTCCTGCATCATTTATGGATGTAATTTGGTCCTTTTTCAGGGCCCTTGCAGATCCGTGGGTTGATAGAGCAAATGGAGCAATACCACTAAAAACTGTGGGAGGCAGTGTTGAGCAGCACAGCTAAGATGCAACCAGCAAAAGGTGCAAAACAGAGAAGAGGGAGAGGAGGGAGAAGTTTAGGCCCAGTCCCAATCCCCCCCTAGTCCTACTTTTCAGCACTACCCTTAAATCAATCTAGCCCATAAAAGCGAGAGATTTCAGATGAACTCGCCGACCGAGGGCTAGAGAAATTTCCCAGAATGCTTTACATCATGATTTGCAGACTGAATCAAACAAAAAAACATGGCGGACATTTCAAATTTTTTGTGAATAAAATCAATATTTTGAGTTTGTTTCTGTATAAAAATGCGTTTTGATTACATTTCTAGCAAGAAATATATATTTTACTTTCATAATATTCACTCAGTGAATGTACATAATCACTTTTTTGCCCGTTTTTTCAGATCTCGCCAGAATAAAGGCTGATTTATGGTTACGCGTTACACCAACGCAGAGCATACGGTGTAGGTTATGCAGCGATGCGCGGCGACGCGCGTCGTACGGTGCGCGTCGCCACGTAACTTACGCCGTAGGCTCTGTGTCGATTTAACGCGGAACCATAAATCGCCGGTGGCTCTTCTCATCTCCTAAAACATCGGAGCAAATTTCTTAACAGGCGTTATTTGGAGCCCAATTTGGGGATCTTAACGGTTACTTTTACGCCTGAAAAAATATTAAAACTTAATTGTGGCAGGGTGGAGGAGCTGCAGCCACTCAGGCTGACGGGACACAGGTGTGGCCCATCAACCTCTCCACCCTGCCAGCCTTATAAGGGAGACTGAAGCTGAAGCTTGAGGGCTGTTGGAGAGGCTGCTGAAGCTGGTGCACGTGTGTGAGTAAATAAAAGGGTTCTGCACTAAACTCCGTGTCCTCTCTATCCTGTCGGCCGGGCCCCGTAGCACTCGCCGTGCTACACTGGCGGCCAACGTGGGGCTCGACGGGATGGAGAAGGGAGGCACAGAGCGGGCCCTGGAGGCGCTCGTCCATGTGATGGCAGACCTGGCAGCCGTGCTTCAGAGCCAGGGGGAGCGGCAACTCGTGGCGCTAGAAGCGCTGGTGGCCGCGGAGCGACCCACCCCTGCGCCGCGCTTGAGGTTCGCCGCAGCAGCGCGGGAGGGGCTGGCGGCGCCGCAGCTGAGAGGCCGGGAGACAGAAGCTGCAGGCCGCCAGGCGACGGCTCCTGAGGGGGAGGCGGAGGCGGAGGCGGAGGCGGAGGCGGAGGCGGAGGCGGAGGCGGAGGCGGAGGCGGCGCCAGCGACGGCGGGACCCGCGGAGACGGGGAGGGACCAGCGGCCAGAGCAGGGCTGCGTCGAGGAGGAGGCGGCCCGGGACGCACCAGCTCCGGAGCAGTGCTGGGTCATGGAGGCGGACCGGCAGCCGGCACAGGCTGCGTGACCGAGGAGGGGGTTGTCCTGGACACACCCCGACCACGGCCGCGGATGCCGTCTGGCCCGAGGCCACCATGGGGCCGATCCCGAAAGCGGCTTTCTCGGCGGTCGG
The DNA here is from genome assembly GCF_033807715.1 of Cololabis saira. Lineage (NCBI taxonomy): Eukaryota > Metazoa > Chordata > Actinopteri > Beloniformes > Belonidae > Cololabis > Cololabis saira. Next base: position 5,311,717 of record NC_084594.1, read on the forward strand.
CCCGACGCCGAGGGCGGCCTCCCGACCCAGGAAAGCCCGGGGGCTCAGACGCCGGCTTCCTCTCCCGCTCCGACGGGGGCGGGGAGGGGGTAGGCTCGGCCGGTTGGACCCCGGCCTGAGTTTGACGATGGGGGTATGTGGCAGAGTGGAGGAGCTGCAACCACTCAGGTGATGGGTCACAGGTGTGGCCCATCAACCTCTCCACCCTGCCAGCCTTGATAAGGCGAGTCTGAGACTGAGAAGCGGCTTATCTGGTGGATGCTGTGCTTGTGCACGTGTGTCGTGTTTGACAAATAAAGGGTTGTGCACAAAACTCTGTGTCCTCTTTATCCTGTCGGTCGGGCCCCCATAGCACTCGCCCTGCTACATTAATAAAGTGGCATATTAACAGCGCTACAGCTGAAATTAAAACAGCTTTTATCTCTGGGCTTCCTGATATGGTGTGACGTATGTGCAAACGTAACTACGCAGTCGCTTACGTACCCGAACGTAAACCACGCAGTGACGTAGCAAGTGGTGTCCCAATCCCTAGGGAACATTACAAGGGCCCTACCTATTTTTAGGGTGAAGTGGTAGTGGGTGAGGGCTAGTGGTAAGTAGGAAAGTAGGGGGTTTATTGGGATTGGCCCTTAATGTCTATGACATCATGGCGCCAGGGCTCAGGGACAAGCAGCTACTGAATATTAGCTGAGAGGAGATCTCTCACAACTTTGGAGTGAGTTGAACGATGGCGAAAGACAAATCGAGTTGTGTCCGTTCAAGGATCAGGGACTGATGCACTTATATCTTCCCTTTTGTTTTTTGTTTTTTTTTGTACTTTATTTTTCTATGTGCCACACCATAGTGGCGTTCAGTATAACAACAAAAAAAAACAACAACTAATATACATATATAGACATAAGACAGACACCAACCTCAACATATACACAAAGAAAAAAAAAAAGAAAAAAGAAAAAAAGAAAAAAGAAAAAATACAAAATACAAAAAAAAATAAAAGGACATATCTAAACAACAAACACAAACAAAGCAAAGAGAGGCCTAACATGCCTTTAAATACCTTCTAACCCCCCTGTTACCTCCCTCCCCTATACATCCCTTACACTTCACTCTTTTATGTATTAGCCAAAATTCCTATTTTCACAAATCCTTATTTCCATTCTTATTTCATGAACACAATACAGCTAGAGGGAGAGAGACGCACCATGAGAGCAAGTAAGCAAACAAGCACATAACAGTACCTCCAAAGATAAAAAGATAATAATAAAAATAAATAAATAAATAAATAAATAAAAATAAATAAATAAATAAAATTAAATTAAGTTAAAGAGAAAAAAAAAAAAAAAAAAAAACATTAAGTGCTCCCCGTTCAGTTGTTGACTCCTCCATATTATTATTATTATTATTATTATTATTATTATTATACTCCTCCATATCCGTCAAATAATCCATTGACCGCCTCAGTATTAAGAGTAGTAAGCTTTTAGGTGCATTTAAATCTCTTCATGTCTTATGCTATCTTAGCATTTCACCCCCATTTTTTATATAGCTCTCCCACTTAGCCCACAGCATGTGTCTCATCCCAAGATTTCCTCTGATTTTACATGTTAACTGCTCCATTTCTTTTACTTGTTCCATTAAGTCTCGCCATTTCTCTAAAACTGGACTTGCTATATCTTCCCTTTTGTACAATACTTTCCTAATTTATCTCTTTTGCTGTAGCGTTTAAAAAAAATTGTTGTGTATTTTGTTTTGTATGATATATTTGTATTTATTTGTTTGCCTAATATATTTCCGGCTTGCTATGCACTGTCAATAAATAATTTATAGAAACTTTAAGTACCTTTCTGATTACTCGCTAGACTCTAGAAGTAGACTGACTCATCTGACACAAGATGAGCTCACAAAAACACCTTACAAAAAAATGATGCCATGTGGAATAATGCAGCCAAACTTCCTGGAAACGTCAACTGAAAGAACTGAAGTCCCTGATTACTTGCAATGGAGGAAAAGTTGTTTGCAGTGTGAATGGAGGAAAACCATGACATTTGATGTTTCTGAATTGAAATTTATCACACCAAAAGAATTTATTTTAAACACCACAATAACTGTAATCAGTTTGGAAATAAATCCGTGGGTGCTGATATTTGTGTTGCATTGAGCTGTTTCGTTCAGCCATTTGTGGCAATCTCAGTACAATCTGCATCTGAACTCAGCACCGCCCCCTAGTGGAGGAATGGACTTAACAGCCAAGAATGAAACCAAAGGAACTTCCTCCACAGAAAAACTCATCCAAATGGTAAGAAAGGTGACTCAAACAATCAATACACTTTATTTCTTAACCCTTGTACTGTCTTTGGGTCAAAATGACCCAATTCTTCTCTCCTTCTTTCCTCCTGCTCTCTCCTTCCTTCTTCCTTTCCTCTTTTCCTCCTTTTTTACCCTCCTTTACTCCTTTTTCTTCCTACCTCCCTTTCGTCATTCGTTCCTTTATTACCTTCTTTGCTTTTCCTTCCTTCTTTACTTATTTTCTCCATTTATTCCTTCTTCCCTCTCTTCTTTCTTTCTTTTTCTCCCTTATTTCCTTCCTTTCTCCCTTCCTTCCATCTTTTCTCCCTTCCTTACTCCCTTTCCTACTTCCTTCCTTCTTTCCTTCTTTTCTCCTTTCTTCCTTACTTCCTTCTTTCCTTCCTTCCTTCTTTCCTTCTTTTCTCCTTCCTTGCTTCCTTCCTTCATTCCTTCTTTTCTCCCTTCACCCTCCCTTAACCCTTGACATTACAAGGGTTAAACACTTATTACAGATAAAATCACAACGTGCTTTACAATGAAAAGCGGAGCAGGATAAAAGAAGAAGTATAAAACAAACATGGATTAAGAACATAAAAAATAAATAAAAGCACAAAATAAAACTGAGTTTTAAGTCTTATTTTAAGGTTATTCAGTCAACTAAAAGCTTGTCCAAATAAAAGAAGGACCACCCACATTAACTCTGTCAGGAAGAAGCTCAGCAGAGGTTGTATTCCCTGTGTCAGCTCAGGAAGTTTAACCTCCACAGCAGCTGCACCACCTTCTACTCTCCATCATTCAGTCTGTTCTCTGCACTCCCATCACTGTCTGGTTCGGATCGGCCACCAAACTAGACAGAACAGACTGCAACGGACAATCAGGTCTGCAGAGAGGATAATTGGGACCAACCTCCCATCTATCCAGGACCTGGACCGGACCAGGAAACGGGCAGGAAGCATCCAGCCCCCGGGTCTGGCAGTCAGAAGGCACGCCGATTTCCCCCAGTTCCAACCGCGGTACTGCAACCAAAAATCCCATGGGGCCCAGAAAGCTTTTTCCCCATAGACCGCAATAGTAAAAGAGAAGCCTCTAAAACTGTTCACAGGAACCTCCAGCTGTAATCACCGGCTATTACTAATCTTTGTATTCTATATTTTCATGGACTTTATATCCGTCAAAAATGTTTTATAACGGCCAGAAAAGTCAAAGAAAAGTCTCTTTCTGGACGTGACGTCACGGCTGACGTCACAGCCGTGTCCGTGCATTCCACGGATGTTTATATTAATATATATTATGTAATTATATTATATTAATACATTAATAATATATGTAATGCTATACATGTAATAATATACATTAATTAAGATATTATATTAATACATATTATATTAATACTCGCGTCATTGCCCCGGGGCATGATGGGAGGCCCCAGAGCATCATGGGAGGTGACTCAACTGCGCATGCTCTATGGGCCGCTGTATGCGGAAGTAAACCCGGAAGTCAGAGATTTTTTCGGCGTATGTGCTGGCTGAGCAGAAGGCATTGAAATGAATGGGCGGCCATTTTTGACGTCCCATCCAGTTTTATAATAGATCCATGGAAGCATCTCTGCAGACCCCTCACACCCGGGACACAGTCTGTTCCAACTCTTCCCCTCTGGACGGCGCTACAGAGCTCTGTACGCTAAAACCTCCAGACACAAGGACAGTTTCTTCCCCCAAGCTGTTGCTCTGATGAACTCTCATCACCCATAGAGTCTCAGAGTAATCATTGACTGTGCAATAATAATTAAAGCTGCAAACAGCGATGAACGGGCCCTCGCACTCATGACACCACCCACGACTCTTTATGTCAAACCATTCAAAAGTTATGGCAGAAAGTAGGAACTATCAAATATGGACCAATCAGATGAAGGGGGGGCACGCTTTTTGGCGTCTATCGTCACCACGGTAACGCTTTTGACTGAGAAAAATAATGCGCATTGTCGCAGGATGGAGACAGACATTTTGAGGTATAACACACCTGGGTGCACGTTGCGGTTCGGGCCGTATTAACTGCCAAAGAAATGGCATAAATTTTGCCAAAATTAGACAATTAATTCAAAATGGCCGACTTCCTGTTCGGTTTCGGCCATGGCGCCAAGAGACTTTTCTTTAAGTTGTGACATGATACAGGTGTGTACCGATTTTCGTGCATGTACGTCAAACCGTATTGTGGGGCTTGAGGCACAAAGTTTTCTAGGGGGCGCTGTTGAGTCGTTAGGCCACGCCCATTAATGCAAACCATTAAATATCACATTTTTTCACCAGGCCTGACTTGGTGCAAAATTTGGTGACTTTTGGGGCACGTTTAGGGGGGAAAAGGTCCTCATTTTGTTAGAAATAAATAAATAAATATGGAAAATGAAAAAAAGGAAAATTCCTACAGATACAATAGGGCCTTCGCACTGTAAGTGCTCGGGCCCTAATAACCATGTCTACCTCATACTGCTGCATCTTTCACTTTAAAAAAAAATTGTATATATGTTAATAAGAGCTGCCATTTGTCTATTTACTGTACAGTGAGCGAAAATATAGCCAAATAAACATGATTCTGATTCTGATTCTCCACATTGGTACAAAATCAACACAATCAAAAAGTGATGGTTTTTCTCTAGTTATCAGCAGTTGCTCTTTTCCCCTACCAGACGAAGAGTGGGTGTCGTCCTTGACAGTAAGTCATCCTTCCAATCCCACATCAGTGAAATGATCCGGTCTGCATATTTCCCCCTACATACCATTAACCCCCCCACAAATCTCACTGCTATCCTGATCCACAGCCTTGTCACTTCTCACCTGGATTACTGCAACTCCCTGCTCTTCTCACTCACAAATCCCTCTGTAAACTTCAACTGGTTCAGTTGAAGTCCTGCAGCAATCTGATATCAGGACGGGGAAGAGAGGTGATTTACTTTCAACATGTTTGTTAGTCCCCGATGAGCTGATCCAGGTAAACACAAGGTTTCTGTTAACACAATGCCAAGAAGGAAAGACAAAAGCAATGAGTTAAAATGTCTGCAGTGACAAAAATGATGTATTCAAGAAATTTGAAAATCTTCCTAGGAGTGAACATCCCAGCAAATGTATCCCAAGGTCGGACTGTGCAATACTTTGGGAAAAAAAATAACAAAAAAAGCTCGCTGAGCATGCTAAACGTTAAACACCATGACCAAGTAATTAGAGAAACACTGAAGGAGAATGGTTTGTTCGGACAGATGGCTAATTACAAGAAAAACATGGAGCATGAATTGACATCTGGAAAAGTGAGGGAAGCTTGCTAGGGTTTGAAAACTATTGGCAGAGCTCCCAAACTTGTAGCTGACTAACGCTTTCTTTGTGCAGGTTTACTCGTAGTTTCTAGAGTATCCAAATGTAGATTTGGAGGGCGGGCGTTCTGCTATCAGGCACCACTACTATGGAACCAACTTCCAATCTGGGTTAAGGAGGCTGACACCACCTCCACCTTTAAAACTAAACTTAAAACCTTTCTGTTTAGTAAAGCCTATAGTTAGTGTTTAGTAAACCTCTAGCTGGTGTTGGTAAATCTCTAGGTAGTGTAAACTCTAGTGTGTTAGAGTCGCTCCTGTAGTTTCTTGTGCTGCCCCCCCTTCTCTTTTCTTTTTTCTCTTTTGTACATGGTGCAGCATCCTCTGCTGGTGGCGAAGAGCATCTCTGAATGCAAAACACCGGAACCTGCAGCGTGGGAGTGAGGGGGGCAGGGTAACGACCCGGGCAGGCGGGGGAGAGATTTGTCCGTCAAGACTCCTCTCCCTGGCCCTGCCCCTTCTCAACCTTTCCCCGACCCTGCACCCCAACCTGGGGCTTGATGATTGGGCCGGAGCTTCGGGAGCTGCATGCTGGCCTGCGGTCCCCACCCCCGGTCATCCCGTTGCTGCTTCCACCTGCCTGCTGTGCTGTTGCCGTCCCTGACCCACCAGTCTGGCCCTCGGCAGGAGGGTCCCCCCTTATGAGCCTGGTCCTGCTCAAGGTTTCTTCCTCCTAAAGGGGAGTTTTTCTTGCCACTGTTTGGCTTAAGGTTTTTCTCCCACTGTGGGAGTTTTTACCTGCCATTGTAACTGCTCGGGGGTTCATGTTCTGGGTCTCTGGAAAGCGTCTAGAGCAGGGGTAGGCAACCCTGGTCCTCGAGTGCCACTGTCCTGCATGTCTTAGATGCTACCCTGCTTTAACACACCTGATTCTAATTAATCATCGTCATTAGCTTGTCATCCAGGGCTGCACAATTCTGTTGATGACACAGGTACTTTTATCACGGTGTGCTGAAGCAGGGTAGCATCTAAGACATGCAGGACAGTGGCACTTGAGGACCAGGGTTGCCTACCCCTGGTCTAGAGACAACTTTTGTTGTATTAGACACTATATAAATAAAATTGAATTGAATTGAATTGAATTTGTGGAGCAATTGGTGAAGAAACAAATTCTTCACCAGGTTAAACTGCCCCCCCCCACCGTCTCCAGGCCTCTGTAAGCCCCAGCTCCCACTTCAAGCTCGGACAATTAGCACAGCTTGTGACCTCCATCCTGCATGAGGTCAGCTAATAAAGCTGCTTGTCTGAAATGAGGTAGGATTCTTCAACACTCCCCCTCTCAGTTAAGAGCAGTTTTTGCTATTTTAAATCCTCCTGGACTCCAGCTGCGTCCCCCGCCAGTAGAAGGAAGCCGATATTATTGAATCCCCTCAAAACAAATCTAAGGACCTGAAGGACTTCAGACCTGTTGCCTTGACTCCCTGCAGCGGTAATGAGAGTTTTTAAGTATGCCGATGACACAGCCCTGGTTAAAATGTGAGTGTGGAGCCTTATCGGGAAAACATTTCTGTTACCACTGAGACACCAAAGTCTATTTATCATCTATCTATTGGGGAGAGAGAGGAAGTAAATGCTTAAAGGGGACCTATCATGGCATCTAAGGGCTCAGTTATACTTGCAGTTCAGAACGTGTACGCATCGATGACGTCACGCGTATCCTGAGTTCATTTGGTGCGTCGACGTGCACGTTCTCAAAAAGACACTGAACACGTACGTGACCTGCAGTTCTCGCTCTGGCCGCGAGTGGCGCTGTTCCCGGTCTGATCCCAGCTGGACACAAGTGACGGAGATCGCAACCAAAGCAATGTTTGTACGATTATGCTGCTCTCTGCTGGAGAAAGTTCCCCATGCAGGTTAACTTGCCCCTTGTTAACTCACTTTAATCCTTAACTTAGTTTTACACCAGAATATGTTTTTTCTTTATTGAAAGATAGATACAAACAAACAAATCACATAAAAGTCATATCAGAATTACAAACTTTTGCCTTGGGTTGAGCAACATCAGTATTACAAAATATACACTGAGAATCGAATTATTGTACAACAAAAAATAGAATAAATACGTAATTTAAAAAAAATAAATAAATAACTCACAAGGGCCATCTCATATTAAATCATATCTTTCAAGTAAAGAAAACAGTTTAAGGGCTTTCTTTTCTTTAACAAGACTCAAGGACTAACTCAATGTCAGGGTTTGACATTTCCCCCAGTTTGTGTTTTCAGTTCTGCTCCTCCTGTTTTCCATCTGCCCTGATTGTTCACACCTGTGTCTCGTTATCCCCTGGGTATATCTGGTCTTGTCTTTCCCTGCTCCCTGTCGGTCCGTACTGTTTGCTTCCTCCATGTGTCCTGTCAGATTCTTGGTTTTTTGCTCTCGTGTTTTTTTTCTAATCCTGCTCTGCAGCGTTTTTGGTTTTGTTATGTGTTAAATAAACCCCGTTTTTGGAACTCCTTCCTCCCGCTCTCCTGCATTTGGGTCCTCCTCCTCAAAACGCTGCAGAGCAGGATTAGCAAAAAACGCAGGCACCAACTGCAAGTATAAGAGCCCTTTAATATCTATTTTAAACAGGCCATGAATGTCTTAAAAACAAGCTTTTGATTGTTTTGTCTTAATAAATTAGAAATTCAGCCTCTGAGCCATGTCTTTATCTTCCCATTCTCTAACTTCATTATTTGTTTTATTCTGAGTGGGCGGGGCTATGATAATGAGGCTCTGTGCTGATTGGCTGCCTGAATGACACGATACACCGCTATGAAAAAATGTCGAAAGCTCCGGCCGGTGGAGTTAGTTGTGGGCGTGGTTTCACGCATCGGAGGACAAACTATGTAAATCACATTTTGGTTACGTAACGACGGGAGCAGAATCTGAACTGCTCGTAGGTCCACATCACACTGGACGCTCATCCGGGCGGCTGTACAGACACTGCAGAACTTGGTTGCTTTCCTCCTTCTCTGAGTTGGCAGGCTGAGGGGAGACCACTTTATATATGTTAAAGCAAGAAAAAACCTGTTTTTCAAAATAGGTCCCCTTTAAGCTAAATACTAAGAATTTGAGCGCAGAGAAAGCCATCTTTATCCTGAAAGGCAAAGAATAACTTTCGTAGAAACAGCCAAAGCCACATGGCTCACGCCCTGCAGCCTCTGCTATCTCTCATTGTTGGTTTAAGTTAATTTGTGCAGTTCTAAGAAAGAAAAATTGGAATCAGCCCAAATCAGTGTACCGTCACCATATATTTATTAGTGAGTTAACACAATCACTGCCCGTGGTCTTGTTGTCTTTTATCATTATTAAAGAAAGGAAATTAGTTGTAATTGAAAATACACAAACTGAATTTGGCTGAAGGTTCAGACCTCCCTTCCTTTTTAAGACGAATGTGTGACTGCGGGAGATGTGGCAATCTGAGTGCTTTCCTTATCTGGGGGAGTTGCCGTGACAACGCCAGAGTCGGCTGGACCGGTGATAAATTCTGTCTCCTCTGGTTCTGTGGATCCTGATTCTCACAGACACAAAATTGTCTGACTAGAACAAAACATATATCTTGGTAGGATGTTTTATTAACATCATAAAAATGTGTTGTGAAGTTTTCCCCGACCCCCAGATGTGCCGCGTAAGTTACACCTTCAACGAGGTGATGAGATTTAGCCTTTGTCGGGCCTGGGGGGCGGGTTTTCCTACAGGCAGGGGCGGATTGCCCCGGCCATGATGTCCGGGTCCATGCCGGGTCGTTTCATCATTCTGGATGAGTGACATACAATGCCAGTCAAAAGTTTGGACACACTTTCCCATTTATTTCTGTAGGACAGCATGTTTTTGGAGAAATATACTTTTTTTTTCCTTAAAATTGTCAAATGAAATAATGTATGTCATCCATCAAACAAACCAGTGGTTTATATCTCATATTGCCGTGTTTGTAGTTAGTTATGCTCATGAAATGTAAGTGGTTGTATACACTGCAAAAAACTCAAAATCTTGCCAAGAATATTTGTCTTATTTCTAGTTAAAATGTCTAATTTTTAGTCAAACAAATCTCATTACACTTAAAACAAGTGCCATTACCAGAAAAATAACGTATTTGACAATTTTCACCTGTTTGAAGTAGATTTTCACTTAAAATAAGTAGAAAAAATCTGCCAGTGGAACAAGATTTTTTTGCTTGTAATAAGAAGATAAATCTTGTTCCACTGGCAGATTTTTCTACTTATTTAAAGTGAAAATTTACTTGAAACAGGTGAAAATTGTCAAATAAGTTATTTTTCTGGTAATGACACTTGTTTTAATTATAATGAGATTTGTTTGACTAAAAATGAGACATTTTAACTAGAAATAAGACAAATATTCTTGGTAAGATTTTGAGTTTTTGCAGTACTTTTCATGTTCCTTACCCTCGTGTAATTAATAGTTGTGAAGTGCAACTACTTTTCAATATTGATTTAGTCTTTAATGCAAAGCAAACACACACATCATGTGAGAGATGAACTCCATGAAACGAAACCAAAGTTAGTTTCTGATTTATAACAAGCAATAAGGCCGTTTTACTGCTTTTTAGAGCCACTTCAGACCAAGATAATAAAAACTATCTGAAACAGTTGGTGATTTGTGAAACCTTTTATTGTTAGGCTTTTTTTTTTTCTAATTGACAAAACCCAGGAAAATTGCCCTTTTTTTGTATTTTTAAAACGAACTGCAACTCGGGCAGCGCCGGCTTGTTTTTGCCGTCATCCAATCCGACTCTTGTACAATGGCAATACAACTTTTTCACGTTAATTGCATATTCTTTGAGAAACTAAAAGAAAATGAGTTAATGATATGCGGTAACCTTGTCTCTTAAATTATCCAGATTTAAGGACTGAGGTGAACAGCACGAACATGGATTTCTGTGGCTCTCGGGGCCTTTGATGCAGGAAATATGCAGATTTCATCTATAGCAAACAGTAACAACAGCTTTCGGTCTAACAAGCTGCATAACAAACGATCCTCTCCTTCTGCAACAAGCTCCTCCGCTCGGAAAATATTGCTGCTGTCAAATATGTTTTTAATATATTCATCATGTGAAGCCAACGCTCCTGCGTGCAGCTTTACATTCACATTCGACTTGGGCGTGTAAAAGCAACCTTCCTTCAGTTTTAATGAAGCGCTCAAACGGCAGACAATCAGCATTCATCCTTAAAAAGTCAGCTTCTCTTGACAATCGCTGAGATAAATGATGTTAGTTTTTACATAAATAACATCATTGATGGAAAATCTTGCTGGCGTTAAGTCGTGACAGTTGATATATTGTTTTTTTTGTAATGAAAAGCAAATAATGGCAAAGACACACCGTAACATTAAGGCTCCAGTCGGCAAAGTGCTGGAATAAAATTACTGGACTGGACTGAAATACTTACTACTTTATTGGAGATGTGGTTACGATATAAATGTAATGAAACACTTGTGAGCTCTGACTTTTCATGCATCAAAAGTACCTTAGTTTTTTTGTTTTTGAATTATCTTTATACCGTATTTTCTGGAATATAAGCCGCACCTGCATATAAGCCGCATCCGCTCTATTTAAAAAAAAAGATATGCAAGCCGCAGATATTTATGTTGTTAGATTAGATATTTACTACATGTACAGAATGATTTTGAACTGTAAATGATGTACATGTTTGTACCTAAATAGATCCTTTCCTAACAGTGTCTTTTAACACGGCAGCAACTTTGCTGATTAAAACGGGACAGAACCAAGAGAAAATAACTGGTATTTATTATCTATTTATCTGTTTGAAATCTGCTTCTACCTACTTCTATCTGCTAAAGAAGAAGTAGCGTATCCTTCTTTGCATTTATTTTGTCTTAGTTTTGATTCTTATTCTGGTTAGAGTGCCCAGAGCGGTGGAAGAAAAATCTTCCTTTGTATAAGCTGCATGGTTCAAAACCTATGAAAAAAGTAGCGGCTTATAGTCCAGAAAATACGGTATTTGTAAAGTGACTGCAGCGCATGAATAATGATGAACCTACGAAGGGGTTTACCTGTAATTTCCAAGATCTTATTGTTCTTGATTCCATTTCTAATCTCATATATTCATTTCTCTATTATTCTTTTTGACCCTAACTCCATCCTACGCTCACTATAGATCACGGTGTCGTCTGCAAACATCACAGTCCATGGAGACTCCGGCCTGATTGGATCCGTCAGCCATGGCCATGGCAAACAAGATGCAAAAAGTAAAAACAAGCTCATCAACTCTGTTTTTAGTGCAAATTATGTAAATGTTCCTAAACGCCGAGCTGAGATGTGACAGTCCTAAACATTGTATTGATCATCTACTATCTTACTATTAACATTTCCTTTCTTTGTATATCTTCAACTATTCCAGTGTCATCCATGTTGGACATCATTGATTGATTGATTGATTGAATTGTTTATTTCGAACACATAAGGGAAAAAATATAAAATTTTAAACAAATTCAAAACGTACAGAAAAAAAACAACAAAAACGTAATACAAACAGGGAAAAAAAGTGTCCAAAAAGGAGCAGGTAGAAGTAAAACTTATTTAACCCTGCCCCTTTGTTACCTCTATCATAAATTAAACATAAATATTAATAATAAATAGCTGCTAATTTACACTATTAGGCTACAGATTTTCCCATTGGTTGAGCCTTTGCACCTAACCAGCTAACAAACACAATCTTTCCTGAACATAACTCCTCAATCAAATAACTTCCCACAATTTCCTTGTACCGTTTTTTTTATTGATTTATATTTGTACATTGCGTCAACCCATCACCCAACCCATTCCATAGATCCAACAACTGAGATACACATGCTTTTCCTTTTAGAATGAACACATTGTTTTTTTTAAGTTAAAATTTCCTCTTAAATTATAACCCCCTCCCTGTCACAAAACATTTTCTGTAAATTGCCTGGAAGTGAATCAGTTCTCGCTTTGAATATGATTTATAGAGTTTTTAGTTTGACAATGTCCCAGAATTTCAACACGTGCGACTTTAAAAACAGAGTGTTTTTGTGATCCTTATAACCCACATTGTGAAGTATCCTGATTGCTTTTTTTTTCAGTCTGAATAGCGGTTGTAAATTGCTTATATATGTGTTGCCCCAAACTTCCACACAATAATTGATTTTACTAAGCTGACAGCAAACCTTATTTTTTTTATCAGTCTGTATGAATTTCAAAATTTCAAAACCCTGCTACAAATACAAACTGTCAATCAATGGATGACTGAGAATGTTTTGTCAGGTTCATACAGTTAACTAACATCCTGCAACGATGAGAGAGGTTTATAGACTGTTTTCTCTGCAGCAGCATGCACATCTGGCTGCAGCTCGGTGATGAATGAACCTGTTAACAGAGTCCATGTTTCTCACTTCTGCTGCCCATTAAGTTTCATTGTTCTTTCCTCCGGTGTAGTAAGACTCAGTCAGGCCTCACTTCACCTGCTCACACCGTTTATGTCACTTAGTTTGGATAAAGAGCCGTCTACGTGACAGAAAAACACCCTTTTTTGTGTCTGTGTGAGTGTTTTTTAAAGGAGACCTATTATGGCATTTAATGTATATTTTAAACAGGCCTTGAATGTCTTAAAAACAATCTAAAGCTTGTTTTTTCTACATAAATCATAAATCCAGCCTGTGGGCCCTGTCACTAGTTTTACCGCTTCTAACCTCTTTTTTTGCACCTCATTTTTAGGGAAGGGGGGGGTATGATAATGAGGCTCTGTGCTGATTGGCTCCCTGAATGACGTGTAGCAGGGGAGGAGCATAAACCTCGCTCCGCCAGAGCAGCCCGAGCCTGTAAATTATCACAACACTGAATTTTCACAAATGGAAACTTTATTGTTAAAAAAATTAAATATGAGTTGTATATAAATAACATTTATGCACTATTTAAGCCGGATCTACCCGGCGGATGCTGAACGCTGGCCCCGGAACCACGCCGGGCGCCCGGGAGCAGCGCGCGTCACCGCGGCTTTAACGGGGGAATCTGACCAGTTCCGACCGGCCGGGACCGCAGGAACCTGCCTGGACTGGTAGCATGGACTCCCGGGGACCGACCAGCGGAATTTCAGCCGGATCTACCCGGCGGATGCTGCGCGCTGGCGCTGCAACACCACGGCGGGCGCACAGATCGCTCCGGAGCGCATCCGCGGCGCATCCGCGGCGCATCGTCGGTTACCGGTGATCAAACCGACAGATTTGCCTGAAAATCTCGGAGGGTGAAGCTGGTCCAGCCTGGGACAGACCCCCGAGGACCCAGCTCCCAAACCATCCGGGAACCTGGATGATTTAACCCGGATCTGCGGCGCCGCGTCCGACTGGCTGAAGGAGGGACCGCTCCAGCAGCGGAGAGAGCTGGTTGTGGGCGTGGTTTCAGCAGCGGAGGCTGAACCTATGGAAATCTGCTCCCGTCGTGACGTCACGACGGGAGCAGATTCTAAACGGCTCAAAAAGAAACACGTGACACTGGGGGACTCTGTCCGGCGGGGGTCAGAGACCTTGCAGAATTTCATGGTATTTTGTCTCCCCTGTGCTGGCAGGGTGAGGGGAGACCACTTTATACATGTTAAAACAAGAAAAAACTTGTTTTTCATAATAGGTCCCCTTTAAAGCTGCCTTGGCCCTCTGACTGTAACCCTACGGTTTCTGTCAGTCTTCATGTGTCCATCATCCCCACTTGGGTGTTTTGACATCGTTGGAAAACCAACGGGACAAAGAGACAGTTGACGTCTCCTGCTGTCAGTTCCTCGACCTCACCACTGCTAACTGTGTGATGTTTTACAACGACTACGTTTACATGCAGTCAACATTCGGCTATTGCTAATATTCCGGTTACTGAAACATTGGGAATATTCCGTTTACATGGTAGTTAATCATTTGGGATATCTGGATCAAACCAGCGATGCACGGAGAACGTCATGACGCGATTACCGTCATTTCTGCTTCTTCTTCCTGTATCCAAATTCAAAACAAATGCTGCTTCGCGCAACTTTTCTCTCTCCTTCTTGTAAATCTTCTATCCCGGTACTTTCTACCGTCTACAAATGCAGAAATGTTCATATCCTTCATTACATTTATGAAGTGATTAGTCTCCTCCTGGTCTTGGTTTCTCCGTGTTTATAAGAACTTCCTGGACTCAAAAGACCAGGATTCCTTGTGAACAGAGCATGTGCAGAAAACAAATTCATGTTCCGTTTGATGGGGATATTCTGTTTGGCGTTTACATGACCCAATATTCGGGTTTTAAAAGGATTAACCCAGGGCTCATATTGGGGTTTTTAAAAACCAGAATATGAGCAAATTTGGGTTATTCAAAGGGGTTATTGGTGTTTACATGGCCGTGCAAAACCGGGTTATTGCCAATATTCGGGTTTTAAAAGGGTTATTGATGCATGGAAATGCAGTCAGTGTGTAAATGTTTGAGTTTTGATGTACAGAATTTAGAAGTCAAAGGAAGCAAATTCTCAACTCATATTGTAATAACATTTTTACCGATAATGTAATACATTATTACATTATTGGGAATTTATTACATTTTCAGGTGGGTCTTTTTTTCTTTTCCAAAACTGATAATGTAATACTTGACAAATAATGTAATATATATGTTAATTTTCAGTCCAGAGTTCTACATTTTGTGTTTTAAGTATCTAAGAATGTTATATACGCTGGATTTGAAACACCAGAATGACTATTGGGTTAAATTGCAGACTTTGAGTACCATGTAATAAATTCCCAATAATGTAATAAGGTATTAGATTATTGGTAAAAATTTTATTACAATATCAGTCAGGATATTTTATTACATTATTGGTGAAGTTATTACATTATTGGGTTTTATTACATTTTCGATTGAGTTAAGTGCAAATTTTATTACATTGTCAGGAAATTATTACATCATAGGGTGCTACACACCTTAGCCTAATCAAGTATTTGTGATGCCGTCAAAATAAAAGTATGCTTGGAAAATAATGAAATACAAGACAGGGCTTGAAGGATCCAGAGGTTTGTGGAACTTCTCATCCGTCACCCGTAAGAACCAAAGTACAACTCAGCTTTCCAGGGACGTCTAAGGCCCAACGAAGCCCCGGGGGTCTTAACAGCATAAAACAACTCTTTCTTTCCCCCAAAAGTCTGTTCTGTTTGTTTTGCCTGACAGAGCGGAGCAGGATCTGCTCAATCTGACCACAGCTCGTGCTGTAAAACAAGGATTTCAATTTGCTTTTGGAGGAATCCTGCGGGATTGGCCTTCGAAAGTCCGTTGACCTCCAGCGCTCCCGTTATCTGCCGATGCTTAATTGCTTTACACACCGAGGAAACAGCTACAGCACTTTGCAATCTTCTCCTGGCTTCCCCCTGCGTTGTGGGGATTATTTTAATGTTCAAAGTGCTCGGCAGCTGCTTAAAAAGGAACCACGGCTGCAGGTTTTGATATTGTCCAAACATTTTCACCGTCCTCCTTTTCTCTTTTTATGAAATTTTAACCCTTGTACCGTCTTTGGGTCGAAATGACCTAATTATCCTGTTCCTTCTTTCCTCCTGCTCTCTCCTTCCTCCTCCCTTCCTCTTTTCTCCCTTCCTCTTTTCTAGCTTCCTCCCTTCTTTCCTTCCTTCTTTTCTCCCTTCCTTCCTTCCTTCCTTCCTTTCTTCTTTTTCCCTTCCTTCTTTCCTCCCTTCTTTCCTTCCTTCTTTCCTCCCTTCCTTCCTTCCTTCCTTCTCTCCTTCCTCCTCCCTTCCTCTTTTCTCCCTTCCTTCTTTTTTCTTCCTTCTTTCCTCCCTTCCTTCTTTTCTCGCTCCTTCCTTCCTTCTTTTCTCCCTTCTTTCCTTCTTTTCTCCCTTCCTTCCATCCATCCTTCCTTCCTTCCTTCCTCCCTTCCTTCTTTTTCCCTTCCTTCCATCTTTCCTCCCTTCTTTCCTTCCTTCCTTCTTTCCTTCCTTGCTTCTTTCCTCTCTCCCTTCCTTCTTTTTTCTCCTTCCTTCCTTCCTTCCTTCCTTCCTTCCTTCCTTCCTTCCTTCCTTCCTTCCTTCTTTTCTCCCTTCCTTCCTTCTTTCCTCCCTTCCTTCTTTTCTCCCTTCCTTCCTTCCTTCCTTCCTCCCTTCCTTCTTTTCTCCCTTCCTTCCTTCCTTCCTTCCTTCTTTTCTCCCTTCCTTCCTTCTTTCCTTCCTTCCTTCTTTTCTCCCTTCCTTCCTTCCTTCTTTCATCCCTTATTTTCTTTCTACCTTCCTTCTTTTCTCCCTTCCTTCCTTCTTTCCTTCCTTCCTTCTTTCCTTCCTTCCTTCTTTTCTCCCTTCCTTCCTTCTTTTCTCCCTTCCTTCCTTCCTTCCTTCCTTCTTTTCTCCCTTCCTTCCTTCTTTTCTCCCTTCCTTCCTTCCTTCCTTCCTTCCTTCCTTCTTTTCTCCCTTCCTTCCTTCCTTCTTTTCTCCTTTCCTTCCTTCTTTCATCCCTTATTTTCTTTCTACCTTCCTTCTTTTCTCCCTTCCTTCCTTCTTTTCTCCCTTCCTTCCTTCTTTCCTCCCTTCCTTCCTTCCTTCCTTCTCTCCTTCCTCCTCCCTTCCTCTTTTCTCCCTTCCTTCTTTTTTCTTCCTTCTTTCCTCCCTTCCTTCTTTTCTCGCTCCTTCCTTCCTTCTTTTCTCCTTCTTTCCTTCTTTTCTCCCTTCCTTCCATCCATCCTTCCTTCCTTCCTTCCTCCCTTCCTTCTTTTTCCCTTCCTTCCATCTTTCCTCCCTTCTTTCCTTCCTTCCTTCTTTCCTTCCTTGCTTCTTTCCTCTCTCCCCTTCCTTCTTTTTTCTCCTTCCTTCCTTCCTTCCTTCCTTCCTTCCTTCCTTCCTTCCTTCCTTCCTTCTTTTCTCCCTTCCTTCCTTCTTTCCTCCCTTCCTTCTTTTCTCCCTTCCTTCCTTCCTTCCTTCCTCCCTTCCTTCTTTTCTCCCTTCCTTCCTTCCTTCCTTCCTTCTTTTCTCCCTTCCTTCCTTCTTTCCTTCCTTCCTTCTTTTCTCCCTTCCTTCCTTCCTTCTTTCATCCCTTATTTTCTTTCTACCTTCCTTCTTTTCTCCCTTCCTTCCTTCTTTCCTTCCTTCCTTCTTTCCTTCCTTCCTTCTTTTCTCCCTTCCTTCCTTCTTTTCTCCCTTCCTTCCTTCCTTCCTTCCTTCTTTTCTCCCTTCCTTCCTTCTTTTCTCCCTTCCTTCCTTCCTTCCTTCCTTCCTTCCTTCTTTTCTCCCTTCCTTCCTTCCTTCTTTTCTCCTTTCCTTCCTTCTTTCATCCCTTATTTTCTTTCTACCTTCCTTCTTTTCTCCCTTCCTTCCTTCTTTTCTCCCTTCCTTCCTTCTTTTTCTCCCTTCCTTCCTTCCTTCCCTTCCTCCTTCCTTGACCAGAAGACAGCATGAGGTTAAACAAAATATTAATCTTGGTTGAATTGAATTGAACAATGTTTCCGTCTAACTTGGCTCGGCTCCCGATTTACAGAAACAGAAATGTTCTTCTTCCGAGCCGGCCAGACTTTTGCACCACCCGCTGTTTCTCTTTCCGTTTCTTTCCATTCTCCACCGGAGTCTCTCCCTCCCTCCTTCTGTCTCCGTGGCAGATGTCCGGACTCCCTTGTGACCGGACCGATCCGCTCGTATTAATGTCTCTTTCTCTCCTCCGTTGTCGCCACATACACGGAGCGAAGCTGCTGCGTGACAGGAAAGCAGGTCAGTGTACGGTACGAGCACAAACATGTGCAGGCCGGACACCAACATCACACACATGTAGCTGTAGGAACGAGCAGGACCTGCACGCCCAGCCATGAGGAAAAACTCACACACTGAAATTGGATGAAGCAGCGGGAGAGTCTCTAATGGCCCACATGCAAATTGAGACATAAATCATTTCCTCCACAGGAGAAATTACATAACTCCAAACAACAACAACACGTTCTACCTCAGTGACGCTAGAGTTAGGAGTTTTGGCTCGCTCCATCACCCTCTTTTCTATCAGCACATTTTCAGGTGCTGGAATAAATATTAAATAAAACAAAAGCAACAAAATAAGGGATCATGGCACTCAAGTTTGTGCAAGAGAAAGTTTTACACACTGCACATCTCATCATTTACATGTTTAGTTTTATTCGTTAACAATCCAACACAGTCTCACTCCCGACTTGTCAAGTAGAATACTATTGACTCCAATGTAATCCCGTCTGCAGCTATATGTGACGCTCAGAGCAGGTGATCAAATACATATACTTCAGTTTAAAAGTGTGGTTTGATTACATTTCTAGCGAGAAATATGCATTTTTCCCCACAATCTCTCTTCAGTGAGTGTATATCATGCATGGTTTATTAATCGTTTATTAATCCATCCTACTGCGGGTATACTGAACTAAATGCTCTTGTTTGGAAGTCACGCCATATTAAAACAAATTATAAACCACATTAACACTTCATAGAGACAAAATAGATCGAGGGATGAGGTCTGAAAGATCTGTTTTGAAACGTTGCTTAATACGTTACGGCATTGAACACAACCCTTTCTGTCGCCGAGATAGGCAGCGGGACAAAACGTTAAAATAGCACTAATAAATTAATATATTGATCTTTTCCATCACATACATCTACTCACAATATAAATATACATTTTATGGTCACACTTTGTTGAAAAATGAGCGGATATATGATTTCTGAACCCTAATGTCAACATCTTAGAGACTTTTGCGTCAGTAGGTGTCGCTAAAGGCTCCTGACCAAGCGTCGGTTTTTGACGAGTCGGGAGTGACACTGTGTTGAATCAATCATCGTCCCTGATGGAGGAGCACCAGCTCTTATTAAGCTACTGGACCTGGGAACCTTGCAGTCGTTGCGAGTAATCTGTGGTCAAGTCTGAGGAAATCAAAATGATTCATGCAACAGGACAATGATTCAAACTGCAGCAGCAAATACATCAGAACGGCTGAAAAAGAAGAGAAACTGTGTCCAGACCGCTGTGGTGGGACCTGAAGAGAGCGTTGCATGCAAATTCACAAGAACCTCAATGTTCTGAATGAAGTTTTAAGGAAGTATGGACCAATGTGGGAGACTGATAAAATCAACTTATTTCTGCTGAAGTTCGATCTACAACAGGAGTCGGCAACCCAAAATGTCGAAAGAGCCATATTGGACCAAAAACACAAAAAACAAATATGTCTGGAGCCGCAAAAAATGAAAAGTCTTGTATCAGCCTTAGAATAAAGACAACACATGCTGCATGGATCTATATTAGTTATAACTGGGGAAAGATTTCTTTTTTTCATTATGCACTTTGAGAAAAAAGTAGAAATTTCGAGAAAAAAGTCGAAATGTCAAGATTAATGTTGAAGTACAATCTTGAGAAAAAAGTCGAAATGTCGAGAAAAAGTTGAAAAGTTGAGAAAAAAGTCAAAATTTTGAGAAAAAAAGTCAAAATTTCGAGAAAAAAGTCGAAATAACTAGATTGGAAAGGAAAAAAGAAAAAAAGAAGAAAAAAGAAAAAAGGAAAAAAAGAAAAAAAGAGAGAGAAATGGAAAAAAGAGAAAAAAAGAGAAAAAATAAGAAGAAAGAAAAACGGAAAAAAGAGAAAATAGAGAAGAAAAAAGAGAAAAAAGGAAAAAAAAGGTCAAACATTTTTGAAAAAGCTCCAGGAGCCACTAGGGCGGCGCTAAAGAGCTCTAGAGCCGCGGGTTGCCGACCCCTGATCTACAAGAATCTTAATTCCTTTTATTTTATCATATATGTTGTTGTTCACCTGAGGTGGCAAATAAAAAGACTACTATGATCAGATGAGTTTTGTCATGCAAAGCTAAAATAAAGAACCGTTTTATCCATTTTAAGTGGCCTCTTCAATCCTGGGTAACTTTACAAGATTACATCTGTGTTTCATTACAGATTCAGCTAAACCGTATCCTGTGAGCGACGACATGCAGGCAATCCAGACCTTCACGGGTGCAAGGATTGTCTTCATGACTTTTATACAATGAAATCGCCTAAAAGAAATGATATTCATACTCCGTGTGAGCATCTAAAAATACGGCCGGTGAGGACGAGGAAGGGCCAACACATGAAAGGTGAAGAATGGAGGGGAAGGTGGAGAGGAGGAATAATGAATAGCTGAATATGAGTGATGAAAGTGTGTACCTGTTAGGGCAGTCTGGGCCTGAAATAGCTCCCGGTCATTAAAATGTCATTCAGTGCTTGACATTACGGCAGTGACTGACAGGCTGATTTATACCGATTTAATTATGGATGAAGGTGAAGTCACTGCACCCAGATGGATTTACACGTGCTCATGCAGATGCACATGAGCCGGCAGAGACGCAAGTACAAACTTTCTTCCCGGAGCTCCGGCGTCACTTGCGGCTGCAGAAACTCCGTCAGAGCCGTCCGTTTCCTCAGCAGCCGTTTCTGCAGAATCTGTTTAACCTGGTACTGTGTTCGGGTCAAAATGACCAAATTATCCTTCCTTCTTTCCTCCCGCTCTCTCCTTCCTTCTCCCTTCCTTCCTTCCTTCCTTCCTTCCTTCCTTCCTTCCTTCCTTCCTTCCTTCCTTCCTTCCTTCCTTCCTTCCTTCCTTCCTTCCTTCCTTCCTTCCTTCCTTCCTTCCTTCTTTCCTCCTGCTCTCTCCTTCCTTATTCCCTTCCTCTTTTCTCCCTTCCTTTCTTCTTTCCTTGTTTTCTCCCTTCCTTCCTTCCTTCCTTCCTTCCTTCCTTCCTTCCTTCCTTCCTTCCTTCCTTCCTTCCTTCCTTCCTTCCTTCCTTCCTTCCTTCCTTCCTTCCTTCCTTCCTTCCTTCCTTCTTTCCTCCTGCTCTCTCCTTCCTTATTCCCTTCCTCTTTTCTCCCTTCCTTTCTTCTTTCCTTGTTTTCTCCCTTCCTTCCTTCCTTCCTTCCTTCCTTCCTTCCTTCCTTCCTTCCTTCCTTCCTTCCTTCCTTCCTTCCTTCCTTCCTTCCTTCCTTCCTTCCTTCCTTCCTTCTTTCCTCCTGCTCTCTCCTTCCTTATTCCCTTCCTCTTTTCTCCCTTCCTTCCTTCTTCCCTTCCTCTTTTCTCCCTTCCTTTCTTCTTTCCTTGTTTTCTCCCTTCCTTCCTTCCTTCCTTCCTTCCTTCCTTCCTTCCTTCCTTCCGCCTGCTCTCTCCTTCCTTCTCCCCCTTTCTCTATTCTTCCTTCCTTCCTTCCTTCCTTCCTTCCTTCCTTCCTTCCTTCCTTCCTTCCTTCTTCCATCCTCCCTTCCTTATTTTCTCCCTTCCTTCCATCCTTTTCTCCCTTCCTTCTATCCTTCCTTCCTTCCTTCCTTTCCTTCCTTCCTTCCTCACATCCTCCCTTTCTTGTTTTCTCCCTTCCTTCCTTCCTTCCTTCCTTCCTTCCTTCCTTCCTTCCTTCCTTCCTTCCTTCCTTCCTTCCTCCCTTCCTTCCTTGTTTTCTCCCTTCCTTCCTTCCTTCTTTTCTCCCTTCCTTCTTCTTTCCTTCTTTTCATTCTTCCTTCCTCCCTTCTTCTCTTCTTCCTTCCTTGACCTGAAGACAGCACTAGGGTTAAAACAAAGGCCGAGGATGAACAGCAGCAGGGGACGACAGCGATGGCTCAGGCCACGCCAGGTCTATTATTCCTCATTATTCACTCCTAACTGGGGAAAAAGCAATAAATAACAATGCCCTCTGGTTCATCTTATCAGCAGCACAAAAGCATCCAGAAGCACAGCTTGAGAATCATCCAGCCTGCGCCGGCTTCCGTTTGAAGCCAAATATCTTCATTTGCCATCGCTTCTGTCGGGTGTTTCTGGAAGAGGAAACGCCAGGGCCCATTTGAGCCTCTTCATTTATGTGTTTTGTGCCCAGATACGAAGCAGATGGGGGTTTAATACACCGAGACCACGTGACCTCCACACCGACATGTTGCACCGCCTTCCCCAATCGTCCCCTCGAAAGGAGAATTAAGAATCCATCTATTTATCCGTAGGTAGTTGTAATAAATAGATAAATTCTGCATTAAGAGGCAGGTGTTGGACAAGTTAAAGAGCTTTTTTAGGGCCCGAGCACTTACAGTGCAAAGGCCCTATTGTATCTGTAGGAATTATTCTTTCTTTCTTTCTTTCTTTCTTTCTTTCTTTCTTTCTTTCTTTCTTTCTTTCTTTCTTTCTTTCTTTCTTTCTTTCTTTCTTTTTCTTTATTTTTTCCGACGAGGGCCTTTTTGCCCCCCTAAACGTCCCCCAAAAGTCACCAAATTTTGCACCAAGCCAGACCTGGCGAAATATTTGATATTTAATGGTTTGCATTAATGGGCGTGGCCTAATGGCTCAACAGCGCCCCCTAGAAAACTTTGTGCCTCAAGCCCCACACGGTTTGACGTACATGCACGAAAATCGCTACACACCTGTATCATGTCGCAACTTAAAGAAAAGTCTCTTGGCGAAATTTATGCCATTCCTTCGGCAGTTAATACGGCCCGAACCGTAACGTGCACCCAGGTGAGTTATACATCAAAATGTGCGTCTCCATCCTGCGACGACGCGCATTACTTTTCTCAGTCACAAGCGTTACCGTGGCGACGATAGACGCCAAAAAGCCCCCCCCCCTTCATCTGATTGGTCCATATTTGATAGTTCCGATTTTCTGTCATAACTTTTGAATGGTTTGATATAGAGAGTCGCGGGTGGTTTCATCCACTAAATGTCCAGTTCTGAAGAATCTACATCAAGTCATACAAGCTTCCACTGCAGCCTGAACGTGCACAAGGGTGGACCGTTCATCGCTGCTTGCAGCTTTAATTTAAATTTTTATTTACTAAACCAGGTCCTAACTAAGCCCAGACTAAGAGCGGTTCACAAGCCTTTCATGATGACAAATAAATCAAGGACCGTTACGTCGCCCGGATCGGCGTCACCGGGGCCCCGCCCTGGAGCCAGGCCTGGGGTTGGGGCTCGTAGGCGAGCGCCTGGTGGCCGGGTCTTTGCCCGTGGGACCGGGCCGGGCTCAGCCCGAAACGGCGACGCGGGTCCGCCTTCCAGTAGGCCCACCACCCGCAGGAAGGACCGTGGCAGGCCGGTGCATTGTGGGCTGGGTAGCAGTCGTGGCGGGGTGCCTCGACGACCCAATCCCTTGACATCAACCCTCACAGTGGGGACATGGAATGTCACCTCGCTGGGGGGGAAGGAGCCGGAGCTTGTGCGTGAGGTTGAGAGATACCGGCTAGAGATAGTCGGGCTCACCTCCACACATAGCTTGGGCTCTGGAACCCAGCTCCTTGAAGGGGGCTGGACCCTCCACTACTCTGGAGTTGCCCAGGGTGAGAGGCGGCGGGCTGGTGTGGGCTTGTTTATAGCCCCCCAGCTCAGCCGCCATGTGTTGGAGTTCACCCCGGTGAACGAGAGGGTCGCTTCCCTGCACCTTCGGGTCGGGGATAGGTCTCTCACTGTTGTTTGTGCCTACGGGCCGAACAGCAGTGGGGAGTACCCGGCCTTCTTGGAGTCCCTGGGAGGAGTACTTGATAGTGCTCCAACTGGGGACTCCATTGTTCTACTGGGGGACTTCAACGCTCACGTGGGCAATGACAGTGATACCTGGAGAGGCGTGATTGGGAGGGATGGCCTCCCCGATCTGAACCCGAGTGGTGTTTTGTTGTTGGACTTCTGTGCGAGTCACAGTTTGTCCATCACGAACACCATGTTCAGGCATAAGGGTGTCCATCAGTGCACTTGGCACCAGGACACCCTAGGCCGGAGGTCAATGATCGACTTTGTTGTCGTTTCATCTGCATGTCTTGGACACTCGGGTGAAGAGAGGGGCTGAGCTGTCAACTGATCAACACCTGGTGGTGAGTTGGATGCGCTGGCGGAGGAGGAGGTTGGACAGACCGGGCAGACCCAAACGGATTGTGAGGGTCTGTTGGGAACGTCTGGCTGAGCCCTCTGTCAGGGACATCTTCAACTCCCACCTCCGGGAGAGCTTCTCTCTGATCCCGGGGGAGGCGGGGGACATCGAGTCCGAGTGGACCATGTTCTCTGCCTCCATTGTCAACGCGGCGGCTCGAAGCTGTGGACGCAAGGTCTCCGGTGCCTGTCGTGGCGGCAATCCTAGAACCCGGTGGTGGACACCGGAAGTACAGGATGCCGTCAGACTGAAGAAGGAGTCCTACCGGGCTATGTTGGCCGGTGGGACTCCTGACGCAGTAGATAGGTACCGGCAGGCCAAGCGGGCCGCGGCTCGGGCAGTCTTGGAGGCAAAAACTCGGGTCTGGGAGGAGTTCGGGGAGGCCATGGAGGAGGACTTTCGGTCGGCCTCAAGGAAATTCTGGAGGACCGTTCGGCGCCTCAGAAGGGGGAAGCAGTACTCTGCCGGCACCATTTATGGTGCTGGTGGGGAGCTGTTGACCTCGACTGGGGACATTGTCGGACGGTGGAAGGAATACTTTGAGGATCTCCTTAACCCGACTGACATGCCTTCCACTGAGGAAGCAGAGGGTTGGGGCTCGGAGGCGTGCTCATCCATCACCCAAGCCGAGGTCACCGAGGTGGTTCGTAAGCTCCTCGGTGGCCGGGCACCGGGGGTGGATGAGATTCGCCCTGAGTACCTCAAGTCTCTGGATGTCGTAGGGCTGTCTTGGCTGACACGCCTCTGCGATATTGCATGGAGGAAGGGGACAGTACCGCTGGGGTGGCAAACCGGGGTGGTGGTCCCTCTGTTTAAAAAGGGGGACCGGAGAGTGTGTTCCAACTACAGGGGGATCACACTTCTCAGCCTCCCGGGGAAAGTCTACGCCAGGGTACTGGAGAGGAGATTACGGCCGATAGTCGAACCTCGGATTCAGGAGGAACAATGCGGTTTTCGTCCCGGTCGTGGAACACTGGACCAGCTCTATACCCTCCGCAGGGTGCTCGAGGGTTCATGGGAATTTGCTCAACCAGTCTACATGTGTTTTGTGGATCTGGAGAAGGCATTTGACCGTGTCCCTCGTGCCATTCTGTGGGGGGTGCTGAGTGAGTATGGAGTCCGGGGCCCTCTACTAAGGGCTGTCCGGTCTCTGTATGATCAAAGCAGGAGTCTGGTTCGCATTGCCGTCAGTAAGTCAGACTTGTTCCCGGTGCATGTTGGACTCCGGCAGGGCTGCCCTTTGTCACCGGTCCTGTTCATAATTTTTATGGACAGGATTTCTATGCGCAGCCAGGGGCCGGAGGGGATCCGGTTTGGGAACCTCAGGATTTCATCTCTGCTTTTTGCAGATGATGTTGTCCTGTTGGCTTCATCAGACCGGGACCTCCAGCATGTGCTGGGGCGGTTTGCGGCCGAGTGCGACGCGGCAGGGATGAGAATCAGCACCTCCAAGACCGAGGCCATGGTTCTCGACCGGAAAAGGGTGCATGCCTTCTCCGGGTGGGTGGAGAAGTCCTGCCTCAGGTGGAGGAGTTCAAGTATCTCGGGATCTTGTTCACGAGTGAGGGAACAATGGAGCGTGAGATTGACAGGCGGATCGGTGCAGCGTCCGCAGTAATGCGGTCAATGTACTGGACCGTCGTGGTAAAGAGGGAGCTGAGTCGAAAGGCGAAGCTCTCGATTTACCGGTCAATCTACGCCCCTACCCTCACCTATGGTCATGAACTTTGGGTAGTGACCGAAAGGACAAGATCGCGGATACAAGCGGCCGAGATGAGTTTCCTCCGCAGGGTGGCTGGACGCTCCCTTAGAGATAGGGTGAGGAGTTCGGTCACCCGGGAGGAGCTCGGAGTCGAGCCGCTACTCCTCCACATTGAGAGGAGTCAGCTGAGGTGGCTTGGGCATCTGTACCGGATGCCTCCTGGACGCCTCCCTAGGGAGGTGTTCCAGGCATGTCCCACCGGGAGGAGACCCCGGGGAAGACCCAGGACACGCTGGAGAGACTATGTCTCTCGGCTGGCCTGGGAACGCCTCGGACTCCCCCCGGAAGAGCTGGAGGAAGTGTCTGGGGTGAGGGAAGTCTGGGCATCCCTGCTGAGGCTGCTGCCCCCACGATCCGGTAACGGATAAAGCGGGAGAAGATGAGTGAGTAGGCCCTTTCACACAGCCAGTTCGAGGCGGGAACGTTGCGCCTTTAAGCCGCCTCGCTGTTCTGTGTGAAAGTCACGGAGGCGGAATGGGGGGGCCAAGTGGCCCCACCAATAAGCCGGCAGCGGAGGTAGTCACAGAGCCGTCACAGAGACGAAACGGGGTCTGTGTGAATGACACAGCCGGCATGCCGCTGACATGACGGTCGGACTGACGCTGTCGTCACGCCTCTGATTGCGGAACGCCGGCATGCTGTGTGAATTTACAGACGGGAGCGGCGTTATGCCGGCGTTGTATGGTTCTGTGTGAACCAACAAAGGCGGCGTATTGGCAGGACTTCTTTACACCAATATTGCGGAATCTCTGTGTGAAAGGGGCTATAGAGTGAGTAAACCAGGTCCCAACTGATCTGTAAACCCAAACGCTGTCAAGGCACAAAAGAAGCTTCCTGTTGAACTGCAGTACTTTGATAGCCGAGCAGAGCGTCTCGGAAAAAAAGCAACATTTACGATGGCCTGTATAACTGCAGTAGTTTTCGTAAAACACGGTTTCTCGGTTCACAGTGAAGTCATTTAATCTTTCTTTTGTTTTGATGCTTCCTTTTTAGCTCATAGACACGAAAACAACCAGATGGAGGAATGTTTGTGTGAAACCGGCATAAAATTTCAACTTTTCTCAACTACTGATAGATGGGACTGAAAAAATGTTTTGATGTCACCCCGGAGACTCTGAAAAATATAATGCAGTTTTGAAGTAAACAGGTAAATATCTAGGGGACTGATTTAATTGCTGCAGCAGGACTTTACTTTAATGCATGTCTGGCATTGAAACTTTCTAACCGTCTTCACAATATGGACAAAGATGCAATAATTACCACATTTGTTCATTTATGTTCAAAAACCTCTCGGTTTTGCCGTTCAGATGAACCTGATCCTGATCCTGTAAGAAGAGTTCACTGAACTACACAAGATTAACCCTTGTGCTGTCTTCGGGTCAAGGAAGGAGGAAGAGAAGAAGGGAGGAAAGAAGGAAGGAAGGGAGAATGAAAACAAGGAAAGAAAGAAGGAAGGAAGGGAGAAAAGAAGGAAGGAAGGAAGGAAGGAAGGAAGGAAGGAAGGAAGGAAGGAAGGAAGGAAGGAAGGAAGGAAGGAAGGAAGGAAGAAAGGAAGGAAGAAAGGAAGGAAGGAAGGAAGGAAGGAAGGAAGGAAGGAAGGAAGGAAGGAAGGAAGGAAGGAAGGAAGGAAGGAAGGAAGGAAGGAAGGAAGGAAGGAAGGAACGGAGGGAGGGGGGGGGCAGAAGGAAGGGAGAAAAGAAGGAAGGGAGAAAAGAGCAAGGGAGGAAGGAAGGAGAGAGCAGGAGGAAAGAAGGAAGGAAGGGAAAAAAGAAGGAAGGAAGGAAGGAAGGAAGGAAGGAAGGAAGGAAGGAAGGAAGGAAGGAAGGAAGGAAGGAAGGAAGGAAGGAAGGAAGGAAGGAAGGAAGGAAGGAAGGAAGGGAGAAAAGAGCAAGGGAGGAAGGAAGGAGAGAGCAGGTGGAAAGAAGGAAGGAAGGGAAAAAAGAAGGAAGGAAGGAAGGAAGGAAGGAAGGAAGGAAGGAAGGAAGGAAGGAAGGAAGGAAGGAAGGAAGGAAGGAAGGAAGGAAGGAAGGAAGGAAGGAAGGAAGGAAGGAAGGAAGGAGAATTAGGTCATTTTGACCCGAAGACAGTACAAGGGTTAAATTATGAGTAAGTGCGTCTGTTTTTCTGCTCCTCTCCAACCTTATCAACCTTCCCTGCTACTGCTTTGTCTGTCTCGTCTTCAGAGTCTCTTCTTTTTCACTCCTCCGAAAACTCTACAACCCTACAACATGGAATTGATTAACTGGTCTCTCAGCACAATTTACTAAATTTTTGCGACAAGAAGCCAGGGGGTAAGGGAGCCCTCTTGACATTCTTTTCTGGATATACAATGGATTCTTACAAAAACTGGAAGCCTTTGTGTCTCAAAATTCTGACTGTCGAGGATGAAGACGCCTTCATAATTGGAATTATGATAGCAGGATTTCTCCTGATCGTCCTCTTGACCGGAAGAGGGGGATTATTTGTGTATCGACAAACGCGTAAAACGTTGACAGCTGTTTTGGCTCTCTCAAAGCTGCCGGACATGGCTGAAGGGTCAAGCAAAGAGACCAATGCACAGACTCTGACGCTGGTAGAGCAGGGCCGTAAGCTGGATACGATTCTCGAACAGAATCGCAGGTTAACGGCGGTGTTTGAGCTCATTGGCAAGATTAACAACACCTTGGAGAAGTTGGAAGCTCGGCTTGGTGGGAAGTGATCACAAATTCGTCTGATTGGAGTCGCCATTGATGAACCAGAGACTAAAAGGCAGACGGAAAATTACTGGGCTGCCTGCAAGAAATTGTTGATTCTATAATTTGCCCTTGACAGAACGGCTTGGCAGGCCTCTCCGTCACAATCTCCCTGGAGGAATGTAAACAAGAAGACTCTGCCCCCCCACTTAACCCTCCCCCTCTCCCACGACAACTGTGGACCTGTTTTCAGAACTGTACCGGGCCGTCTGATAAGATCAAGGACATTGGCTGAGAGCAGCTCTGGGAGCGAAGTTTTCACAGACTTACCGCCCACACACACACACACCTGCTGATAACCACACCCCCCACCCCCCATCTTCAATGACCTCCCTGGCTCCCCTCTTATCATCAGCCCCCTGGACACGGACTTCGAGTTCGAGCGCCACGCTGCCGCGGCCCTCACTTGGATGAACTGCCGGGACCCCCCCCCCCCGACTTGCCCACCTCCCATTCCCAACAAGCTATGATGTTGTTTTGTTGTGTGTATGTTGCTTTTCTGTGCTGAGGTGTTTTTTTGCACCTTGACACTAGGTATTAATACACAGTGTGAAGATGCCTTTTTTTCCCTCCTCCCCCCATCCCAGTGTCATCCTTCCTCTAAAAATGGCGTCCGTATTAATGGTGCCATCGGTGTGAACCGGAGTCAAGTTTTCTCGTCTGATTTATGTCTGACCTGGCAATAAAGCTTTTTCTGATTCTGCAGCTGCAGCTTCCCCCTTGGTTTGTTCAGCTCTGGACTGATTACAAACATCTCTCTCTCTTTGTGATTTGAAACCCAAAAGAAACAAAGCAGCGCCGCAGCTTTTAAATAAATATCACAATTTTCCTTTAATGTAACTCGGTTATAGTTTATGTCGGACTTCATTCCGGGGAAATTGGTTCTATAGCCGAACAAAGAATGGCCTTTAATAACCTCTAAACATTTCAGAGCTGTAAATAAATCCGTACAAGGAAAAGACGCAGCGGCAGCTGAAGTTTCTTTATTAGAAGTCGCCGCGTCCAATCGGTTTCCCTGACAGGAAGCCATTAGAGGACGAGGGAGCTGCAGAAAATCAGCTCCGGGCTATTTCAGGGAACGCACGTTCCACGAGGCGATCCGTCATGACGCTGCGCTGCTATCATCTCCTACGACACCCAAAAGGAGTGAAAGGGAATCAAAGAAAAAGCTGAGAAAAGGAAATATAGATGAAGTCGACAAGAGAGAAGAAAGAAAAATGGTTCAAAGAAAATGAGAAGAAGGGAACAAAACAAACGGAGCAGGAAAAGAATGAGTAGTTTTATTGAAAGTCTGCTGATTTCTCTATAACCGCACCAAGATCCTGCAAGAGATACCTGCATGTTTCTGTGTTGAAATGATTTAACTGTTCAATGCAACGCGAGCTTAAAAACATGAACTTCTTTGTTATTAAAAAGAAAATGTATCAACCAAACCCAATTTTCCATTTTTTTTTTTAATTAACTGAATCTCTGTGAAGCTTAATATGTTCACGAGAATTGTCAATTTATGTTTCTATTAATGTTTTTATAATTACATTTTTAAATTGCACTAGAAAAAAGTGGATGACATTTATCTTCCTTCAGGTGGTTAAAGTTAAAGTTAAATGTGAGACTTTATAATTTTGTTCTCAGTTTTAGTTTGGTTTGGTTGATTTTGCTGATTTACTTTGATAATTATCTAATTTCATTGTAATCAGCTGACCCCAGGATTTAAAATGTACACATAGGGCCAAATCCACAAAAGGATTGCGCGGCTTTTGCGGCCGCTAAACCGGTGTAAATGAGACAAAAAGAGAGCGTCTAATTCACAAAGCACCCGCAAAGGGCGAATTGCTCCACAAACTGCGCTGCCAAGCAAATAGTGTCTGTTGCGCCTGTGCCATTTGCATGCATGTAAATTAGGTAATATTCATACATTCGGCGCAAAATTGCCCCCTTCCTATGCAAATAATAATTATTATTATTGATAATTGCAAAAACCGTCTAATTCACAAAGGCCAGCGCTATTTGCCACACGCAAAAATAGTGGAGCAAATACCGTCTTTTCGAAGCGTGTATTAACTGCGCGCAAACTCACTCCTCACTCCCCCTGCGGCTCTGTTTCTCTCTTCAATATCATTCAAGCCTGTGTGAATGATATTAAGGGTGAAATCTACAGTCAGACATGACTGTAGACAGTCAGATCAAGTGGGGTTGTGGACTTATCTCGGATTTAAAAATAAAAATAACAGGACGGAGCTCAGGATTCATTCAAATACAGGTTACGCCGTAGGTTACGCGGCCCTCGCACTCGCGGGCCGCGTAACCTACACCGTATGCACTGCGTCGATTTAACGCGGAACCATAAATCAGCCTTGAGCAGCACTGAGGGAGGTAATTACAGGCTGAGCCTACCGTTAGTTCTTAAACTGTAAAAAGGGGGGGGACAAAAACATGAGCTTGAAAAGTGGGGGGGGCATGTCCCCCCTGTTCCCAGTGGAAATTGCGCCCTTGCGCCTCACAGCGTTTTATTTTCACTCGCTTTATTTTTTATTTCTGCAGTTTTCATTATGGACCAATCTGTGTGCTGAAATATGGAGAACACTGGAAACAGCTCCGCTCACTTACTCAGACAAGGGAAAATTGCACTCAGCCGCAAAACCTTATGGCCGTGTTTGCGCCGGCATATCATTAGATCAAAGTCTTTTGTGAATAGGACCTTAAAGCGGGGCAAATTGCAGGCGCAAATGCGGTGCAATTCACAGCGCTATTTGCGGGCGCAAACTATTCTTTGTGGATTTGGCCCAATGTTTAGAACAAATGGACAGTTAAAGTCAGTATTTACAGTATTTGCTGTGACGGACCTCAGAACCAAGGAGTTACTTTGACCTTGTCCCCTGAATATACAGAGATTTCTCCAGGTTTTCAGAACATTTTTATATTACAGACTGTAGATAATTACGTATTGAAGGTGCTTATAATTTTACATGGAGGAACTTTTATTTTAAAATTATGTCACAATTTGCAAATGCTGTTTTTCACATATGGCTAAACCTCTGTTAACCTTTACATCTAAGATGCTCTTTTTATGCGCAGTAATGTCACCGACACTAATTACACTCAGTGTAATTAGTTATAAGATGCTCTTTCTGGTGTATATGTTTAGTACCACACTGTAAAACCTAACAGTACATCTTTATAACAGAAGTAAGTTGAAATAACTTAAACTTTGGAAAAAGTTGTGGTCACTCATTTGCCATCAGTTAAGATAACTCAAAAATTAATAAATAAATGTTTGAAGCTGGTATAAGATGTCTGTGTTTGTATTGTGTTAAAGCAACTTAAAGTTGAGTTATTTAAGTTATGACAACTAAAATGGTTTAAGGCAATCGGTTTCCTAAAATGAATTGAGGAGCTAGAAGCTGTGACCACTAGAATGTGATCATTTAAATTAGAGGAATAAAACTGAGTAACTTGAACTTAAGTGCTAACATTTATGTAAAAAGGATTCAATGAAGTTAGTCTGGATTGATGCAAATTAATACAATCAACCCTTTTTAAATAAGTCTGAAGGAAATACTAAATATGAGTGTATAATACCTATTAGTTTTAAGTTCAGTTTACTGAATGAAATGGTACTATCACATTTATTTAACCAAGTTACCTTAACAATAAATATTTGAGTTACTTGAACCTCAATGGAATATTTTTGTCAGGGTTTGACACTTCCCCCCAGTGTTTTTGACTTTCAGTTCTGTCTTGCCCCGCCTGTGTCCCATCTGCCCTGATTGTGTCCGCACCTGTGTCTCGTCTTGTCTTGTTATCCCCTCAGTATATCTTGTCTTGTCATTACTTGGTTCCCTGTCGGTCCGTACTGTGTCTTCCTCCATGTCTCCTCGTACCTTTTTCTTGATCCTGGTTTTTTGTTCATCCTGCTTTGCAGCACCTTGTTTTGCCTTTTTGGAATAAACCCCTTGTTTTTGAGAACTACTGCCTCCAGCCTCCCTCTGTCTCCTGCACTTGGGTCCTAAAACAACCTAACCATGACAGAACGGACCGACCAGGTGGACCCAGCGGGAGAGTACCTCACCATGTTGGACTTCCTCTGCCGTGAAGCGGCTAAAAACATGCGTGAGTGTTGGGACCCCTTTTGGGGAACACGCCTGGCTCTGGGTGGGCCCAGGAACCTGCAAAGGCAACGGCGACGGCGTCAGCGCCAGCCCCAGCCCCAGCCTGTTCCGGCTCCAGCTCCTGTCCCTGTTCCTGTGGTGGTCCCGGACGCACCTCTCCACGTTCCTGTGGTGGTCTCGGATGCACCTCCCCACGTTCCTGTGGTGGTCCCGGACGCATCAGCCCCTCCTCCGGTGATGGTTCTGGACCCCCCTCAGCCGGCTCCGAGGACCCGTGCCCCCCCCCAGCCGGCTCCGAGGACCCGTGCCCCCCCCCAGCCGGCTCCGAGGACCCGTGCCCCCCCCCAGCCAGCTCCGAGGACCCGTGTTCCCCCCCAGCCCGCCCTGGATGTGGACTCTGGGGACATCTGGGATCTGTCCCTTGAGGGGGGGCCGGCGCCCCTCGAGGGGGGGCCAGCGCCCCGGACCCGGGTACCCCCGCAGCCGGCACCTCGGACCCGGGTACCCCCGCAGCCGGCACCTCGGACCCGGGTACCTCCGCAGCCAGCGCCACGGACCCGGGTCCCCACTCGGGCAGCTCCGGGGATCCTCTGCCCCCCGACGCCGGCTCCCCGCATCCTGTCTGCTCCTGTTCCGGCCCCCCGCATCCTGTCTGCCCCGGTTCCGGCCCCCCGCATCCTGTCTGCCCCGGTTCCGGCCCCCCGCATCCTGTCTGCCCCGGTTCCGGCCCCCCGCATCCTGTCTGCCCCGGTTCCGGCCCCCCGCATCCTGTCTGCCCCGGTTCCGGCCCCCCGCATCCTGTCTGCCCCGACTCTTGTTCCTGAGGCGGTCCCGCAGTCCTCTGTTCCTGAGGCGGTCCCAGAGCCCCGTCAGGTTCCCGAGCCCCGTCAGGTTCCCGAGCCCCGTCAGGTTCCCGAGCCCTGTCAAGTCCCCGAGCCACGCCAAGAATCCCCGTCACGCCCCCCGCCAAGACCCAGGCCTAGGCCTCGGGGACGCCCCCCCGAGCTGTCTCGCTGGTCTGCCCGGTCCCGAGGTCGGCCCCCGGAACTTTGGCCGTGCGTGGCTTGGGCCCTCCTCCAGGCCCCCTCCGCCCACCCTGGGTTAGGACTCTGGGGACATCTGGGATCTGTCCCTTGAGGGGGGGGTACTGTCAGGGTTTGACACTTCCCCCCCAGTGTTTGTAACTTTCAGTTCTGTCTTGCCCCGCCTGTGTCCCATCTGCCCTGATTGTGTCCACACCTGTGTCTCGTCTTGTCTCGTTATCCCCTCAGTATATCTTGTCTTGTCATTCCTTGGTTCCCTGTCGGTCCGTACTGTGTCTTCCTCCATGTCTCCTCATACCTTTTTCTTGATCCTGGTTTTTTGTTCATCCTGCTTTGCAGCGCCTTGTTTTGCCTTTTTGGAATAAACCCCTTGTTTTTGAGAACTACTGCCTCCAGCCTCCCTCTGTCTCCTGCACTTGGGTCCTAAAACAACCTAACCATGACAATTTTTTTACACTTGAATTGTTTGAGTTAATAAACTTAAATGGTTTTAGGCGATCGGTTTCCTCAAACAGTTTGAGTTCAACTAACTTATCAGGTTTTACAGTGCACTGACTATACCAGTCTTTTTCTTGTCGGTGCATTTCTGCTCTAATTTAAAGTTAGTTAACATTTTTCAGGAATTTGTACAATGTCTCACTTTCAACTCTTTAAATG
Organism: Cololabis saira; assembly: GCF_033807715.1. Classification (NCBI taxonomy): domain Eukaryota; kingdom Metazoa; phylum Chordata; class Actinopteri; order Beloniformes; family Belonidae; genus Cololabis; species Cololabis saira. The sequence goes on from NC_084594.1 coordinate 5,346,507, forward strand.
TTGCTTATGTTCCACTGAAAATAATACAGGGGTTCATGATATTTGCAGATCATTGTATTTACATTTGACGCCCCGCCCGTTTTAGTATTGTGGTTTTATTTGGCAGCAAAACTTTTAAATCTATTAAGAAGTCAAAACAGTGTCAAGAGTTCACAAAAGTCAATAAATGCTGTGAAGGAAACAGTGGATGTGAAGCTCGTATCGAACTGTGGCGCACAGTAAAGCGAGGAAAGACAGAAAAAGTTTAGAAAGAGTTTAAAGTCACACTCAACTTTTCAAGATGTCTTGATCTTATTTGTTACCAGTTTTAACACCAGCATGTAAACCTCTTTACGTGATCGGCACTAAAAGATCAATCACATCAGGGTTCATTTTAATCAAACTAAAAGCATTCAAACCTGAAAGCTACTTTACCCTAACAGCCTACTTTAAAAGCACAATGCCGGCTATACACTGCAAAAACTCCAAATCTTAAAAAGAATATTTGTCTTATTTCTAAGTAAAATGTCTCATTTTTAGTCAAATAAGTAGAAAAATCTGCCAGTGGAACAAGATTTTTTTGCTAAGAAGATAAATCTTGTCCCACTGGCAGATTTGTCTAATTATTTCAAGTGAAAATTTACTTGAAACAGGTGAAAATTGTCAAGTTATTTTTCTGGTAACGACTCTTGTTTTAAGTGTAATGAGATTTTTTGACTAAAAATTAGACATTTTAACTAGAAATACTAATAATTGCAGTGTATTGTCTAGTTATGTAGTTAGTCGAGATTTAGCACAACAAATAGGGCCATGGGAGTGATTTCTTTATTTTTTTTTACCAGAATCTCTTCTTCAAACCTCATAAAGTTTTCAAGTGCTGCTGTTACTCACCTTCTTAGATTACAACAATTAGGATGCAAAAAAACTGATCGATGCATTTGTTACCTTCAGATTGGACTACTGTAATTCTTTATTATTGAAATCTCCAGCCTCTTTCCAAAATGCTGCTTTCCTGCCGTAGTTCTGACGAACAGGACAGATAATATTTCTCCAGTTTTAGCTTTGTCTTCATTGCCTTTCTGTAAAATCCAAAATATAATTTAAAATTATGTTATATAGCTTTATATAGCTTATATACATATATAGCCTATTCATATAGCTTATAAAGCTCTTAATGACCCATAAAGACCTCATAGTTCCATATTTTCCAAGCAGAGCTCTTGGCTTTCAGACGGCAGGTAAACTTGCGGTTCCCAAAAACCTGATAGTGCCTTATGTTCCTGGCAGAGCTCTCCGTTCTCGGAGTGCAGGTTTACTCGTAGTTCCTAGAGTATCTAAATGTAGATTTGGAGGGCGGGCGTTCTGCTATCAGGCACCGTTACTATTGAACCAACTTCCAATCTGAGTTAAGGAGGCTGACACCACCTCCACCTTTAAAACTAAACTTAAAACCTTTCTGTTTAGTAAAGCCTATAGTTAGTGTTTAGTAAACCTCTAGCTGGTGTTGGTAGATCTCTAGGTAGTGTAAACTTTAGTGTGTCAGAGTCAGTAGTCATAGTTGCAGCTATAGAACCAGACTATAATAGTTAGTCTCAAATATAGCTTGGTGGTAGATATGCTGCTATAGGCTTATGCTGCAGGGGGGCACCGACATGATCCACTGGGCGGTACATCTCACCCTTCTTCTCCTCTCCTTTTCCCTGCCTCTGTTCTCCATTACCATTTTTATTTATTATAAATATCTCATAGCTATCGTTTTTGTCCATCGTTCCTGTAGTTTCTTGTGCCGGCCCCCCTTTTTTCTCTTTTGTGCATGTTTGCAGGCCAGAGCCTCGGGAGCCGCGTGCTGGCCTGCGGTCCCGGTCCCCCCCCCGGGGGTTTATTTTCATGTTCTGGGTCTCTGGAAAGCGTCTAAAGACAACATCTGTTGTATTAGACGCTATATAAATAAAATGAATGAAAAAATTGAAAATTGAAGTTTCTAAAAGTAAAGCAGGAGGTAGAACCTTCAGGTATCGAGTTCCTCTCTGGAACCAGCTGCCGGTTTGTGTTCAGGAAGCAAACACCCTCTCTACCTTTAACATTAAACCTTAAAACCCTCCTTTTTGATAAAGATGACAGTTAGGGCTGGACTCAATGATATCGTTGTTGTTATGAACCTGTTTCTTCTCCCAGCATCTTCTTCTCTCCTCTTTCCTTCCCCTCTCATCCTCCGACCGGTCCAGGTCCATGATTCTGGTTCTGCTGAGGTTTCTTCCTTTAACCATTGTGCTGTCTTTGGGTCAAGGAAGGAGGAAGGGAAGGAAGGAGGAAAGAATGATGGAAGGAAGGGTGAAAAGAAGGAAGGAAGGAAGGAAGGAAGGAAGGAAGGAAGGAAGGAAGGAAGGAAGGAAGGAAGGAAGGAAGGAAGGAAGGAAGGAAGGAAGGAAGGAAGGAAGGGTGACAAGAAGGAAAGGAGAAAAGGAAGGAAGGAAGGAAGGAAGGAAGGAAGGAAAGAAAGGAGAAAAGAAGGATGGAAGGAAGGAAGGAAGGAAATAAGGAAGGAAGGAAGGAAGGAAGGAAGGAAGGAAGGAAGGAAGGAAGGAAGGAAGGAAGGAAGGAAGGAAGGAAGGAAGGAAGGAAGGAGGGAAGGAAGGAAGGAAGGAAGGAAGGAAGGAAAGAAAGGAGAAAAGAAGGATGGAAGGAAGGAAGGAAGGAAATAAGGAAGGAAGGAAGGAAGGAAGGAAGGAAGGAAAGAGGGAAGGAAAGAAGGAAGGTTAAAAAGAAGGAAGAAAGGAAGGAAGGAATGAAGGAAGGGAGAAAAGAATGAAGGAAGGAAAGGAGAAAAGAGGAAGGGAGAAGGAAGGAGAGAGCAGGAGGAAAGAAGGAACAGGAGAATCAGGTAATTTTGACCCAAAGACAGTACGAGGGTTAAAGGGGAATGTTTACTTTCCACAGTCGCCCAGTGCTTGGTCTTTCCCTGAAGCTTCTAGAAGCTTCAGAACAGAAGAAATCAAGAATTTTGAACAATATTATTGCAAATTAACAACTCAGTTGGGTAAAAATGTACCTTTTTTTTGTTATTTTCTAAAATGCACACAGTATTCCACCAACAAATACTTTATACCTGATATTAGCACCAGGAATTAATAGTAGGCTATAATAAATAAACAAAACACTTTAAGGATGGAGTTTAACTATTTTATTGACAGCTGTAATAGAATAACAATACACCAAATTGTGCATTTGCTCAACAACAGAACAGCTTTCCAAAGAATCTGCTAATACGCTCGTCTAAATGACAATACAGTGAATAAAACCAGTCAGACCTTTTTCACACAATTCTGACGACATTCAGGTCGTCAAGGAAGTAAAAACATGAGCAACAACTGAAAAGCAATAACAGGTTTTTGCTGCTTAGTGCTCAGCAGACGGGTTTGTTGTGTTTAAATAAAACAAAAGTAAAACAAAAAAAAATACCTAACATATTTGGAATTGAAGCTTTATTTCGCCCAAAAGCAATGCACCGTGAGGATAATCGACACCTGCCGTTTAAAACACCGAAGGGTAGAGATTTAGCCAAATGAAGATCTAGATTGAAAAACAAACATATATCAGAGAAAAAAATAGATTTAACATTTACATTACTTCCAAAAGTCGTCCATATTGCACGTTCCTGACAACGAGAGAAGGCTTGTAAATCTGTAAATCTGTCTAAAGCAAACCCTTCCAATCAGGGTCATATTTACTGTTTTTGGAAACGTAAATGATTTAGAGAAGAGAATTTAAGGCTGTGAATGTTATATTTATTATGGCTTTGTATTTCTGGAGGGATGAGAGGAATGTTGAAGACCCCAGTCAGTACTGGAGTTGTAAAGAAAATCAGGGGGGATGGTGGATTTTATCATATGGGGACAGATAATTTGTGCTGATTACAAATAATATAATATATTACAAATAATAGCAGTGACCAAAACACCTGCAGAAATACTGCAGGAATGACATAGCAGCAGTTAAATGCAGCCTTCTGTAAGCTTTAAATATCCACTGGACTTACATCAAATACATCAAAACACAAAATAAAAAACACTTTTCTGAACTTATCAATATGACTCTGTCCTTCACAGGATAAGTAAAATGGATCACTGCAAAAACTCACAATGTTAACAAGAATATTTGTCTTATTTCTAGTTAAAATGTCTCATTTTATTAAAAAAAATCTCTTAAAACAAGACTCATCACTGGAAAAAAAACAACAATTTTCACCTGTTTCAAGTAGATTTTCACTTAAAATAAGTAGAAAAATCTGCCAGTGGAACAAGATTTTTTTGCTTGTAATAAGAAGATAAATCTTGTTCCACTGGCAGATTTTTCTACTTATTTCAAGTGAAAATTTACTTGAAACAGGTAAAAATTGTCAAATAAGTTATTTTTCTGGTGTTATTTTTCTGGTGATGACTCTAAATGTTGAAATATCAGTAAAACCACATTCATTGATGAAATGACATAAGGGATGGAAAGGGGGATGGCAGTTTTACAGGGGGGATGATTTGGACCGTTTTTATTTCAGGAGGGATGATTTTGACCGTCCCCCCTCATCCCCCCTCATCCCCCTCAACTCCAGTACTGACTCCAGTGAAACGTGAACTTTTTGAGAGACACGAGAGGTTTCGTTCATGAGGAGCAGAGCCGAGATATGAAGTTATGAAACACGACTCCACTTTGGTTCCCGCCGGGGTCTCCCAAACTAAAACTGCTCTCCCTCACGCTGATGTTGAAGCTCCAGATGAGAGGATCTAGCAGAGGATTTACAGACGGCACGTGGGGAACGCTGGGTTTTGGGAGGGGTGTGGGCGGCGTCTGCATCGCAGCAGACCGGAGGAAATGTGCTGCTTTCAGGATCCGCCAGCAGTCGTTTCATAACAGCCACGGAGGAGACGAATCTACTGCTTCATCCTCCCACTTCTCCTCCTTCCTTTTTTACCCAGGATGAAACACGGTACAATGTGCTTAGAAACGTACACAACACGATTAACCCTTTTGCTGTCTTCGGGTCAAGGAAGGAGGAAGAGAAGAAGGGAGGAAAGAAGGAAGGAAGGAAGAATGAAATGAAGGAAAGAAAGAAGGAAGGAAGGAAGGAAGGAAGGAAGGAAGGAAGGAAGGAAGGAAGGAAGGAAGGAAGGAAGGAAGGAAGGAAGGAAGGAAGGAAGGAAGGAAGGAAGGAAGGAAGGAAGGGAGCAAAGAAGGAAGGAAGGAAGGAAGGAAGGAAGGAAGGAAGGAAGGAAGGAAGGAAGGAAGGAAGGAAGGAAGGAAGGAAGGAAGGAAGGAAGGAAGGAAGGAAGGAAGGAAGGAAGGAAGAAAACAAGTAAAGAAGGAAGGAAGGGAGAAAAGAGGAAGGGAGAAAAGAGGAAGGGAAGAAGGAACAGGAGAATTAGGTCATTTTGACCCAAATACACTACAAGGGTTAAGTGTCTTTGAGACGACAGGTACATTTGTATGGAAATACGGAGGAATAATTGACATTCGTACTTAGGGGTTGATCGTCACCAAAAACAGACTTTACGTGTTTATGAATCAAGAGTTGCTTGAAATGTGCCGGTGATCAAACACACGTGCACTAAAAATAAATTAAATAGTGATATGATTGACTAAGCAGTTTATAAAGCTCTTATTATCTTCATTTAAAAAGTTCTTCCCTAGCTATTAAGGACAAGGTTAGTCCGTATCAGAGAATAGACAGTTTATATCATAGTCGTGTTGGCGTTAAATAAGTGTTAAATAAGCTTATAATGAACATTTTATATCCAAAGACACCACAGGTTGCCCTTTTCTCTCCCGTTTTTATGGTCTTGGTACTTTAGACGTCGGTGGAAAGTTTCATTTGGCTGCAGTTCATAATTTGAGCCACTAGATGGCACTGTGTTTATTATTATTACACTGCAGATTCAAATTAAACAGGAAAGGAGATACTAGTCACTTCCTCCTTTTGCCAAGCATCTATTAATACTACGTGTAAGCGGATTAGGAGCAGTTTGGCATATTTTGATGCTTTTTAATCCTTTTTATAATCCAGCCCTTTAATTAGGCGTGTTGTTGCTGTTGTCATTAATTTAACATTAAAATGTTACATTACAAACACATAGAAAGACTTTGTGCTTCCACCAACTTCTCTACTGGTCAACTGAATCATGTAAACGCTTTAAACCCTTAGATCGATGTGCACACGACTATTTGAGTGAGTATTTATGTCGAAACGAAATAAATAAAAAGATATTGAGTCGTGTAGACTGGGATGGCTGAGGTAAAATTTCAGAGACAGTTATCTTACCTTTTTTATTTTTTACGCCAAAAACTTGTTTGCTAGAAATATACGTTGATTATTTTATGTAACACAACTGTCCCACATTTGTTGTCTGTAAAATAGGCAACAATGATCAATATTACCCCGTACAGGTGAAGGAATTACCGTTAATTTCAGGAGAAATGTCTATTTTTCTGATATGCAACATGAATAAATCTCTAAAATGATACAAAGACATTTTTTGTTGTTAATTTTACTGAATTGATTTGAAACCACAAAGTGCCATGATATGCATATAAAACAAACATTAACCAAGTTTAGGAGTTTTAAGAAACAACTGCATAAATATCTATACTGCGAGGAAGGAAACGTTTTTATCCCTTGTAGCTCCTATAATGTAATAATTTATATAATGTAATAATTTCCTATAATGCAATAATTTCTATAATGTAATAATTTCCTATAATGTCATAATTTCCTGAAAATGTAATAACGCCTGAAAATGTAATTAAATTTGCACTTAACTCATTTGAAAATGTAATAAAATCCAATAATGTAATAACTTCACCAATAATGTAATAAAATATTCTGACTGATAATAACATTTTTACCGATAATGTAATACCTTATTACATTATTGGGAATTTATTACACTTTTTTTACTTTTTTTTCCAAAACTGATAATGTAATACCTTATTACATTATTGTGAACTTATTACATTTTCAGGTGGGTCTTTTTTTTTTTCTTCCAAAACTGATAATGTAATACTTGACAAATAATGTAATATATATGTTCATTTTCAGTCCAGAGTTCCACATTTTGTGTTTTAAGTATCTAAGAATGTTTTATACACTGGATTTGAAACACCAGAATGACTATTGGGTTAAATTGCAGACTTTGAGTACCATGTAATAAATTCCCAATAATGTAATAAGATATTACGTTATCGGTAAAAATGTTATTACAATATCCGTCAGGATATTTTATTACATTATTGGTCAAGTTATTACATTATTGGGTTTTATTACATTTTCAATTGAGTCAAGTGCAAATTTTATGACATTTTCAGGCGTTATTACATTTTCAGGAAATTATTACATTATAGGGTGCTACATCCCTCTTTTCTGAAATTTAAGCCCACGCCAGGAAACATGGGTAAAAACACAAAGCTAATCGATCCCATGGATCACCAAAGTCCAAGGGTTGAAACAGTAGAACTGTTTTTTGCGTCGTCTTCGTGAGATTCTGTAATTACGACAATTCTTTGTCCTTATCCCTGACGAAATGAACATTGTGTGTTTTTAAGGCCTCTACTGACATTACAATTGACAGAAGTTCACACTTACACGACCAGAGGGGACGCAGACACGGACATTTTTGGTGCTAAACACGTCAACTAGGACATTTACAGTTCATTCAATGTCACAACAAACTCAGACGGGTGAACAAGAACCATAGATGCCAAAAATAGACTTTTATCAAACAATGACTTGTAATCTACAACGGAGTATTAGGGCCAAACTAAGACAAAAACATTGGAAATAACGAGAATAAAGTCGTAAAATTGCGAGAATAAAGTCATAGCCTAATGTTACAAGAATAAAGTCGTAATACTAGGAGAATAAAGTCGTAATATTACGACTTTATTCTCGCAACAATATGACTTTAATATTGTAATTTTACGACTTTATTTTCGTAATATTACGACTTTATTCTCATAATATTACGACTTTATTCTTGCAACATTAGGCTATGACTTTATTCTCGTAATTTTACGACTTTATTCTCGTAATTTTACGACTTTATTCTCGTAATTTCCAATACTCGGTCGTAGTAATCTGTTCGCATTATTGGCGTTTATATTTAGTTCTAGAAATATCTGGATGGTGACAGCGTTTTGCCATTTAAATACTACAATAGATGAGAAATAAAATGGCCATTTATCATTTAGGAATTAAAGCAATTTTTGCTTCTTCATTCCCTTTTCAGACCATTTGCATCAATCAATGTCATATCTGAAGGTATAAATACTTACAAGTTTACCCAATTGTAATTTTTTTCATATTATTTTTCTATTATGTACAAATGTATATATGAATATATATTGTGACGATGAGCTAATACTGGTGAATGTCTATGTTGTTTGGGATTGTTCTTTTGTAAATACTGTTTTTCAATCACTTTTTTGGTAATTGTCTGAAATAAATAAATTAATGAATTCATTAATTCATTAAATTTTAAACAAAGTACCTCTGTCAGTCCAAATACTTCTGGAAATAAATCTATTGTGCCGCTCTTACACAAGAAGTTGGCGAACAATTTTTTTGCAAAATGTAAATTTGAGTCTAGTTTACGTCTGATTTAGACGTAGATGAGCCAGAGGTTTTCTGCACCCCAGAAAACAGAAAGTATATTGTTCACGCCATCCGGAGCTTTTGCAAATGCTCTTTTGGTTTTAAAACCAGGTCTTTGATCGACGCATCGTGACTTGTCGGTTCTTTGTGCCGCAGGAAACTTACTGGAAGCTGGACAGAATGAGGATCTCTGGAGGACACGGGCCCTCACCATTTTGGCACAAAACAATAGACAGAAACACATTTCACATTATATATATATATATATATATATATATATATATATATATATATATATATATATATATATATATATATATATATATATATATATATATATATATATACATATACATATACACAGCATTTCTAAAAATAGCCCCTCTGGGCCTTAATACCCAGTAGGTTTTCTTTTATTCATTAATATCATATAAACAAATATTATGCTACTTCTTACAGATTCCATCACAGACCAGGTGATTCCACTCCTCGGAAAACATTACAGAGATAAATAAATGAAAACATTTACTGTGGTAAGAATGACATTCATATGCATTCAGATAAAGTCCCAATGAAATAAAATTCATTTTTAAAGCAGCACAGAAGAATTTGGGTCATGTTTTAGCTCCGTGGCAGCGGTCAGGTCTATTTTACTTCACTGTCCAAGACGAACTCTTGTTCGGTCTCTCACTCCGTCACGCTATTATTATATTCTCCTTTCTCGGTCCCGGACGTTCAGCCGTCACAAGACGCAACCGGACCGGACTCAGGAGTTTCTTTGTGTAGTTTTTTTTTGTTTAGTCCAGGGGTCGGCAACCCAAATGTTGAAAGAGCCATATTGGACCCAAAACACAAAAAAAATGTCTGGAGCCGCAAAAAATTAAAAGTCTTAGAATGAAGACAAATGGCGAAATGTCGAGAAAAAAGTTGAAATGTCGAAAAAAAAGTCAAAATTTCGAGAAAAAAGTCAAAATGTTGAGAACAAAGTCGAAATGTCGAGGAAGTAGTCAGAATTTTGTGAAAAAAGTCAAAATGTTGAGATTAATGTTGACGTACAATATCGAGAAAAAAGTCGAAATGTCGAGAAAAAAGTAAAAATTTCGAGAAAAAAGTAAAAATGTTGAGAATAAAGTCGAAATGTTGAGGAAATAGTCCGAATTTCAAGAAAAAAGTCGAAATGTCGAGATTAAAAAAGGGAAAAGGAAGAAAAAAGGAAAAAAAAAGGTCAAACATTTTTGAAAAATCTCCAGGGGCCACTAGGGCGGCGCTAAAGAGCCGCGGGTTGCCGACCGCTGGTTTAGACCATGACAGCTTTACAACTCTCCTATCCGACGGATAAAACTAACAAAGAAGCTTTTCGTGATGATTTAAGGGCTTTTATTCTGGAGATCTTGCACACCAAAGTCAGACCCAAAAACAAACAGTGTTTTTACTGATGCTGTCAATAATTATAAGATCTGGATCATCTTAAATCTTTAATTTCATGGGCTCTGCTGTAAAATAGTGATCATTTAGGGAGGGAAATATCTCTGGTTCCTCAGTAAATACAGATGTGAGGGAACTTTAAACTCTATTAACAATGATTTCAGTAATAGTAATAATATTAACACCGAGCAGTTTGTCGTTTTCCTATTTTACAATGAGAGAACAGCAAATACAAGCCTGATGCATGAAAAACCAACTTTAAAAGTCTTAAAAAACAGATCGATTTCACTGCGGTAACAAATGACGGTGCCGCTACAATGAGTGGATGTTTTATTGCTTTACAGAACGTAGCTTTGATAAGAAACAGGTACAGCGTCGACGTCCCTGCAGCACTTTGGCAAACGCTTAAATAAAAACCACAAAAGAAGTCATCGCCTGATTCGTGTGATTTAGATCGGTAACACTTTATAATAACTACACACTATTAAGCATTAGTTAAGCATCAGTAAATGCTTAATTGAGCATGAATTCATCATTAGTAAAGCATTATTCATACATTCAATTAAGCATTTACTGACGCTTAACCAATGCTTAATAGTGTTTATAAAGTGTTACCTTTAGATTTTGTTCTAAAAGATTTTTCCTCAAATATTAAAACAACAAAAAATTGAAGAAAAAAAAACAGAAAAGCATCAGATTTATAATTTTGGGTTTAACTTCCTCCTTCTGGGTCGTATTGAGTAAAAAGGACCTTAAACTATTAATAAATAAATCTTAATTTGCTACATTTATGTCCCTCCGCTGATGTCCAGTATACACTTAACTCACGTTTCATCCTCCTGTGTAGCGTATGGCTCATGCTTAATCTTATTAAGTTGTTAATAAATTAAAGTTTTAATCAGTCATGCAGATGCTACCAGCTAATGCTACAACCGTTTACAGCAGTTACCAGTGAAATCACTTCCTCCCAAAACAAGTTCTGACATGAATCAACTAAGTCATAACTCATTTACTTTGGCTCACTCCAAAAAGACACTGACAATGGTCAATATTTACACATTAAAAAGACATTTAGAAGCATAAAAGTGCCCAAATAAAAGACGTGCACAAATTGTCCCTTAAAATTTCTCTCCACTTTGTTATCTCCGTTATGTTTGAGTACATTTCACGCTCCCTTCTTCTTCTCCTCGGCCTCCTGCTCTTTCTTCATCGTCGTGGCGTCGTGGCGTTGCTAATCGCCGGCTGGCTGGGGCGAGGGCTGAGGGACGAGGGCTGTAATTTAGATAAAAGTGACGCTACTGTTGGTGTCGTGAGTGAATGTTTCTGTTCCTCCCTCGCAGCGGCACATGGAGGGAGGAGGGAGGAGAAGACACTTGCTGGTAGAAATTGGCACAGTAGAAACTACTATTAGACAAGTGTGTAAGCCAAAGCTCGAGTAGAAAGGAGAGGAACGTTAGAAACCCAACGCTGGAGTTATTAGTGAAAGAAATTCCCCAATAACAACCGGGACGCACCGGGAGGTGTCCGTCCTGTGGAGGAAGCTGGGATCTGCATTTTTTTGCCCCCTCTTGTATTAACTAACTGCATGCTAGATAAGGGGTCGGCAACCCAAAATGTTGAGAATGAAGGCAACAAATGCTGCATGTAGCTATATTAGTTATAACTGGGGGAAGATTTTTTTTTCATTATGCACTTCGAGAAAAAAGTCGAAATGTTGAGAAAAAAGTCAAAATTTCGAGAAAAAAGTCGAAATGTTGAGAAAAAAGTCAAAATTTCGTGAAAAAAGTCAAAATGTTGATAAAAAAATCGAAATGTCGAGAAAAAAGTCGAAATGTCGAGAAAAAAAACGAAATTTTGAGAAAAAAGTCGAAATGTTGAGAAAAAAGTTAAAATTTTGTGAAAAAAGTCGAAATGTCGAGAAAAAAGTCGAAATGTCGAGAAAAAAAACGAAATTTCGAGAAGAAAGTCGAAATGTCGAGATTAATGTTGAAGTACAATCTTGAGAAAAAAGTCAAAATGTTGAGAAAAAAAACGAAATTTTGAGAAAAAAGTCGAAATGTTGAGAAAAAAGTCAAAATTTCGTGAAAAAAGTCAAAATGTTGATAAAAAATCGAAATGTCGAGAAAAAAGTCGAAATGTCGAGAAAAAAAACGAAATTTTGAGAAAAAAGTCGAAATGTTGAGAAAAAAGTTAAAATTTTGTGAAAAAAGTCGAAATGTCGAGAAAAAAGTCGAAATGTCGAGAAAAAAAACGAAATTTCGAGAAGAAAGTCGAAATGTCGAGATTAAAAAGGAAAAAAGAAAAAATGAAAAAAAAGGTCAAACATTTTTGAAAAATCTCCAGGAGCCACTAGGGCGGCGCTAAAGAGCCACATGAGCCGCGGGTTGCCGACCCCTGTGCTAGAGCGATATCTGAGGTCCAACCCGACCTCTGCATCAGATGTGACCAGCACGAAGAGGATGAAGGTCAAAGAGTCCGACTACCACAGAAGAAATAAATAAATAAATGAGGGCTAATGGCGATCAGCATGAGCATGAACATGCAATAACCGTTAGCCACCGTTAGTGGTTTCTAATCCTTATCGAAAAGAGCATTTTCATGGCTCCAAATGCAGTCCAGTCCAGCAGCGGCGCTTTCCTTCTCCGGCGGGAAATGTACTTTTTTTTGGGACGACACATTACAGGGCTGTCTCAGAAAATTAGAATATTGTGATAAAGTTCTTTATTTTCTGTAATGCAATTAAAAAAACAAAAATGTCATACATTCTGGATTCATTACAAATCAACTGAAATATTGCAAGCCTTTTATTATTTTAATATTGCTGATTATGGTTTACAGTTTAAGATTAAGATTCCCAGAATATTCAAATTTTTTGAGATAGGATATTTGAGTTTTCTTAAGCTGTAAACCATGATCAGCAATATTAAAATAATAAAAGGCTTGCAATATTTCAGTTGATTTGTAATGAATCCAGAATGTATGACATTTTTGCATTACAGAAAATAAAGGACTTTATCACAATATTCTAATTTTCCTGTTTTTTCAAAGACTTTTTTTTTGTTTTACACAAACAATCAGTGATAATTGGTATAAAAAATGTGATGCGGTGTCCTATCGAAGAAAACAGAGGTACCAAACTTCCCCACCGAACTCAACACTGCTCGATTTGAGCCAAAAGCACCCTGCTTTTTTAACTTGTAAATGACTGTAATCCCATCATGAAGTCAAGTCCTAAACTGCAGATTAATGACCTGCAGATCTATTGAACTGGGATCAAAGACCTGCCAGATCAATACCTGGATACTTCCTTCGCTTTAAAGGGGTTTCAACTGTGTTTACCCAATTCAGATCATTAACATGATACCAAATGAGTTGAATAATGATGAGCTAAAGGAGGTACACAAAGAAAAAATCAATCTTAAGCAAGAATATCTTGGCATGTAACGTCTAAAGTGATCCTCTCTTTCTTTCTTTGTTTTTAAAGTCTTCCATAGTCCTGCCGTGCAGTCCCACCTTTGTCCGAACGGTGTGAACGGCGTCCGAGCTCCTTAATGAGGACGACAAAGAGAGGACGAGCAGTCCTGGGGATGAGAATCCAACGTGGGCAAAGCTGAAGCAAAAACTGAGCCTAATTTCCACCGCGGTCCCGATAGGATGCGATCAATGTCGGCGGCTCATCGGCGCTTTGAAGTGTTTCCACGTGCAGGAGGTTTTAGTTTCTCCCATCAAAGAGATCTGAAGACGGCCAAAACTTTCCGTATAGTCTCAGGGGCGGCCGGTTTGCAGCAACAAAAGGAATCTTCCCGTGAGACTTGAGAGGGAAACAGTTTGATAAAAAAAAAAAGAATAATTGAATATCTTGTGAATCCTGAACAACCTGCTGGTATTTACAGTTGTTTCCCAATCAATCTTTACAGTGATTCGACCTGCAAAAGTGCTCTTGTGAGGGGTATTGTTACACCTACCTGCTCCAGAGAGTGCAGGCCTTCAGGATATATAAAAACATACCAATCTCTAGCAACAGAATCTGAGCTGCAGCGTCCGTAAATGGTTCAGTCCTCGCCCCCGAGTCTTAGGATCTTTCGCAGCAGGGAATGGTGCTCTCCAGAGACATCTGGGACGAGTGGCGGATGAGCGGAGCCATCGTGGGGTCCACCATGGACGAGGGCGGGAACAGCTTGTACCAGCCGATGACCATGGAGCTCAGGTCCAGCTCCTCCAGCAGGATCCGGGCCACGCCCATGAAACACTTCCGGTCCATCCGGCCGTAGTTTCCCCAGACAATCACCTGCAGACGGGGAAAAACACGCAGTCAGTTTTGTTTCTGTCAGCCTGTTTCAGTTTCAGGGATCAGCAAGCAGCGGCTCTAGAGCCGCATGCGGCTCTTTAGCGCCGCCCTAGTGGCTCCCTGGAGATTTAAAAAAAATATTTACCTTTTTTTTTCATTTTTTTCTTCTTTTTTCATTTTTCTTCTTTTTTTCCCCTTTTTGTCTCTTTTTGTCTCTTTTTTCTTTTTTATTCCTATTTTTCTTTTTTTCTTCCTTTTTTTCTTTTTTTCTTCCTTTTTCCTTTCCTTTTTTATCTCGACATTTCAACTTTTTTCTCGGGGTTTCAACTTTTTCTCGACATTTCAACTTTTTCTCGACATTTCAACTTTTTCTCGACATTTCAACTTTTTTCTCGACATTTCAACTTTTTCTCGACATTTCAACTTTTTCTCGACATTTCGACTTTTTTCTCGACATTTCAACTTTTTTCTCGAAGTACATAATGAAAAATAAATTCCCCCCAGTTATAACTAATATAGATACATGCAGCATGTGTTGCCTTCATTCTAAGGCTGATACAAGACTTTCATATATATTAGTTTTTTGTGTTTTTGGTCCAATATGGCTCTTTCAACATTTTGGGTTGCCGACCCCTGGTCTAGTCTTTGGGTCAAGCTCTCATCTTACTTTTTCATTAGTCACGTTCATTCTCCTTTTAGTCGTGTCAAGTTTCAGTCGACTAAAAGCATTTTAGTCTGAATTGTCCAGGACCATTTTATTCTAGTTTTAGACAAAGATTGTATTTAGCCAAACCCATTTTACAATTCAAACAAGGTTATCTTATTATTATATTATTGTTACCTTATAGACTCAAGAATACATTCATTCCAGATACAGAAGACTCTCATTTTAGTTTACAACATATTTATTTTTCCACATTTCTCCCCATCTATTTCTTTTTTCACGACACATTGGGTTTTCTTTTCCACGTCTAGCAGATCCCCGCGTTTCTCTATTGAACTTTGTTTTTAATTGACGTGCAGGAGAGACCACGTCTCTCCAGTGTTAGCGTCGCTCCATTGGCTACCTGTAAAATTCAGAATCCAATTTAAAATTTTAAAATTTGATTACTTGCATATAAAGCCCAAAACGGCTTAGCTCCGCATTATTTGCAAGACCTGATAGTGCCTTATGTTCCTGGCAGAGCTCTCCACTCCCAGGGTGCAGGTTTACTCATAGTTCCTAGAGTATCTAAATGTAGATTTGGAGGGCGGGCGTTCTGCTATCAGGCACCATTACTATGGAACCAACTTCCAATCTGGGTTAAGGAGGCTGACACCACCTCCACCTTTAAAACTAAACTTAAAACCTTTCTGTTTAGTAAAGCCTATAGTTAGTGTTTAGTAAACCTCTAGCTGGTGTTGGTAAATCTCTAGATAGTGTAAACTCTAGTGTGTTAGAGTCAGTAGTCATAGTTGCAGCTATAGAACAAAACTATAATAGTTAGTCTCAAACATAGCTTTGTGGTAGATATGCTGCTATAGGCTTATGCTGCAGGGGGGACCGACATGATCCGCTGGGCGGTGCCTCTCACCCTTCTTCTCTTCTCCTTTTCCCTTCCTCTCTTCTCCATTTCCATTTTTATTTATTATAAATATCTCATAGCTATTATTTTTGTCCATCGTTCCTGTAGTTTCTTGTGCCGGCCCCCCTTTTTTCTGTTTTGTGCATGTTTGCAGGCCGGAGCTTCAGGAGCTGCATGCTGGTCTGCGGTCCCGGACCCCCAGTCATCCCCCTGCTGCTTCCACCTGCCTGTTGAATTGAATTGAATTGAATTGAATTGAATTGAATTGAATTGAATTGAATTAAATTAAATTAAATTAAATTAAATTAAATTAAATTAAATTTAATTTAATTGAACCTAAAGCTCTGCGTTAACGGCATCAGCCTATAACAGCCTATATTGGATTGAGGACTAACGTCACCCAGCAGAACTAAACCAGAGAAACTACTGAAAACATGAACATTAAACCAGAGAAACTACTGAAAACATGGACATTAAACCAGAGAAACTACTGAAAACATGGACATTAAACCAGAGAAACTACTGAAAACATGAACATTAAACCAGAGAAACTACTGAAAACATGGACATTAAACCAGAGAAACTACTGAAAACATGGACATTAAGGATCTGTGGTATAACATTTCGTCTCGTTTTAGTCAACGAAAATGAAGACACATTTTAGCAGAGTTTTTATTTTGAAATCTACATTTTAGTCTCATTTTTATTCGTCTACGATGTTGCATTATATATTTAATTATCGTCACACGACCAGCGTTTTTGTTGCATCTCATCTCGTTTTCCTCAGGTGATAAAGGTTCGGTGACGACGATATTTAGTCATAATTTTCGTTGACGAAAGCAACTTTAGTCACGTATCACGTGTCATCCTTCAAAGTACGTTATACGTTTCCAGAGGGCAGATCGTTGATAGAAGATATCTAATAATAGTAGAATAAAAAAAAATGTCAGCATTGAAATCCAACAGGTCCGAGGGAAGACTTATCAGTTAATAGAAAATGTTAAAATGATTCAATACCTCTCAGACTGTAGATGGGAGGAAGGTGAGGAATGCAGATTTATTCAAGACTTTGCACTTCGGATTAAAAGGAAGCTGGCACCGAGTGCACCGCCGAGCAAATTAAGGACAGATGGAAAACACTGGAGTCAGCTTATTATAAAGTAAAGTCCATTAACAACGAAAGTGCAGCATAACCTGCTACTGGACCCCTTTTCTTTAACAGAATGGACCCATTGGAGAACTCTCAGAGAGGATGTGGGATTTCCAGAGACTGGTGCAGAGGAAACCAACGCTATGTTTCTG
Organism: Cololabis saira; assembly: GCF_033807715.1. Taxonomy (NCBI): domain Eukaryota; kingdom Metazoa; phylum Chordata; class Actinopteri; order Beloniformes; family Belonidae; genus Cololabis; species Cololabis saira. Next base: position 5,363,701 of record NC_084594.1, read on the forward strand.
GGAGGGTTGCTGGTTCAAACGTAACAGTAGTAATTCTGGAGTCAACCGGCTTCTTCCAGAACGATGAAACAACCGCCCTCGGGAGCTCTGGATGGTTGACTTCTCAAATATGTGAAGGCCAGAACCGTTTATGACAGGGGTCGGCAACCCGGGGCTCTTTAGCGCCGCCCTAGTGGCTCCTGGAGCTTTTTCAAATATGTTTGACCTTTTTTTCTTCTTTTTTTTTCTATTTTTTTCTCTTTTTTTCTTCTTTTTTTCTTCCTTTTTTCCTTTTTTCTCTTTTTTCCTTCCTTTTTCTCAACATTTCAACTTTTTCTCAACATTTAGACTTTTTTCTCAAAATTGTACTTCAACATTAATCTCGACATTTCAACTTTTTTCTTGAAATTTTGACTTTTTTCTCGTCATTTCGACTTTTTTATTGACATTTTGTCTTTTTTCTCAACATTTCGACTTTTTCCTCGAGATTGTACTTCAACATTAATCTTGACAGTTCGACTTTTTTCTAGAAATTTAGACTTTTTTCTCGACATTTCGACTTTTTTATCAACATTCCACTTTTTTATCGACATTTCGACTTTTTTATCGACATTTCGACTTTTTTCCCAACATTTCGACTTTTTTATCAACATTCGACTTTTTTATCAACATTCAACTTTTTTATCGACATTTCACCTTTCGCCATTTGCCTTCATTCTAAGGCTTAAACAAGACTTTTCATTTTTTGCGGCTCCAGACATATTTGTGTTTTATGTTTTTGGTCCAATATGGCTCTAAAACATTTTGGATTTCCGACCCCTGGTCTATGGGGATGACGTGGAAATAATATCGGATAAAATTAGACTCCAAAAGGCAGCAAAACAATACGATCTAATGTATGCATGTCACAAACGGGCTGTATGTAACGACGGTTAGGGGTTATGATGGGAAATGTAGCAGGGCAGGGAGGCCCTTTCAAAATAAAGCAGGAACTCAATAAACACAAGTACAAAACAATGCTGTTTATCGAACTCAGAATACTAAAACTATTGGAGAATCCAAAAACTCAAAGGAAGATGTGAATACTAGACGGAGCAGACCACTAAAGCAAGTGGCACAGAAGGGGAAAACTACAGTGGCCGAGACCCGCCATTGCTGAAAATAAAAGCTGCAAACAGAAACAAACGCCGCTGCAAATAAAAAAAAACGCTTTGCAAATAGACTTATTATCTCGTTCGTTGTTCTTCTTATTCCTCGCTCTTCTTATTTCTTCCTTTTACGTCCTCTTCGTCTTCTTCTCCTCTCACACAAAAACACCGGTGCATCAGCAAAAATAGTCCCCGGTAATTCACTTCCGTTGTGGCTTTTTTATTTGCGTCGTTTTTTTATTTTATTTGCAGCGAGGTTTACTTTATATTTTCCGCGTTTCTTTTATCTGGAGCGGCGTTTCTTTTTGTTTGCAGCGTTTATTTTATTTGCTAAGCGTTTATTTTATTTGCTAAGCGTTTATTTTATTTGCAGCTGCGTTTATTTTATTTGCTAAGCGTTTATTTTATTTGCTAAGCGTTTATTTTATTTGCAGCGGCGTTTGTTTCTGTTTGCAGTGTTACTTTTATTTTCAGCAATCGCGGGTCTCGGCCACCGTAGAAAACCCTTTCAAAATAAAGCAACTCGATAAACACAAGTCCAAAAACAGAAAGTGAAAAAACCAGCAGACAAATACTAACACCTTACAAAAAAAAGACTCAAATCAAAATCCCAACACCATGATGGTTATATCTCATGTAAATAGTCAGAAGGGCACAAAAAACCCACCAACAGATAAATAAAAAGCAGACAAAGTTGGTATTACACCAGAGTTGCCACGAGGGGCCAGTTGCTGCATGACTTTTGTCATTTTTCAGGAAATAATCAACCTCAAAATGCAAAAAAGAAATCTGCAAAAGAAGGATTCTTTGATAACTAGGAACAGCATATTCATTCAGGCTTGCACAAAGGCCACACAACCTCTTACTGATATGTGAAAGTAAATGGAGAGGTGTGTGATGTGAGCGTGTCCTCTGTTCTCTGACGCCCCCCCGTCCCCATGTTGTCATGCAGAGGACAAACTAATCAATCCCCATCAGTGTCGGTGTCCCGTGATGTGCAGAACCTCTGTGTTTGTGCTGCCAGCACACCAAGGGTTTTGGGAAGTGATTTCTGCAGAGACTCCATCTGCTCCAGTCTGGCTCTTTTTTCTCTCTCTTAAAGGATCATCTGTCTTTCTGTCTGTCTGACGGTCCGACCTCAACCGCTGCAAATCAGAGAGATGCTGAGCGTTTAGGGCAGGGGTCGGCAACCTGCGGCTCTAGAGCCGCATGCGGCTCTTTAGCGCCGCCCTAGTGGCTCCTGGAGCTTTTTCAGAAATGTTTGACCTTTTTTTTCCTTTTTTTCTTATTTTTTTTCTCTTGTTTTCTTCTTTTTTTCTTTTTTTCTCATTTTTTTCCTTTTTCTTCTTTTTTCCTTTTTTTCTTATTTTTTTTCCTTTTTCTTCTTTTTTTCCTTTTTTTCTGTTTTTTTCTTATTTTTTTTATTCTTTTTTTCTTTTTTCCCCTTTTTTTTTTTTTCTTCTTTTTTTCTTTTTTTCTTCCTTTTTCCATTCCTTTTTAATTGCGACATTTCAACTTTTTTCTCAAAAGTTTGACTTTTTTCTCGACATTTCGACTTTTTTCTCGACATTTCGACTTTTTTCTCTGCATTTCGACTTTTTTCTCGAGATTGTACTTCAACATTAATCTCGATATTTTGACTTTTTTCTCAATATTTTGACTTTTTTCTCAACATTTCCACTTTTTTCTCAACATTTCCACTTTTTTCTCGAAGTGCATAATGAAAAAAAAAATCTTCCCCCAGTTCTAACTAATATAGAAACATGCAGCATGTGTTGTCTTCATTCTAAGGTTTATACAAGACTTTTCATTTTTTGCGGCTCCAGACATATTTGTTTTTTGTGTTTTTGGTCCAATATGGCTCTTTCAACATCTTGGGTTGCTGACCCCTGGTTTAGGGTGAAAGATGAAGCATGCAGGTCCAGATGGGCCAGTCTCCTGGACCTTCCTAAGTGAGAAGAGTGCGAGTTGGTAAAGGAAATGTAATGAGAGGAAGCTGCGAGGCCTGTCGTTGCCTCTCCGGTGTCACACCGTGGTGAGGTTGTCTTGTCTTTGTTTTGTCCTGTCATTTCCTGTTTTATTTTGAAAAGTAATTCTCCTCTTGTTTCAGGTCACTTGCCCTTCCTCATGTGTCTCAGGCTGCTTTCAGACCTGTGGCCCGTTTGTTTTGCTCCGATTCAGGGGCTAAATCCATACAGTTGTTTCATTTTTCGTTTGTGCCGTTTGTGTTCACAAGGCAAACGTCTGTAGCGGTTCAAAGCTGTTAACAAGTGCCATGAACCAACTGTTCTCTCATTGGTCAGAAATGAACGCGGAAGGAGTTTCCTCTTCCGTACCCCGGGAAAAACAACAATGGTTATAACCCCTTTCACAGAGAGGGCGCAAAACGCAGACCGCTGCCGATCCCATTCATTGTGTATGTGCTACCGGCGCAAGAGCGGACCGCTCTGCTGCGGCGTTTGCGTCGCGCCTGCCTACGCCCGAATTTAACTTTTTTTTTATTTCACAGTGCCGCGCTGTGACGACATCTCGGCACATCCAAAAAGAAAGAAGGGAGAAAGTTGTGTCCAATGGAGGCGACCCTGCTCAAATGCATCCAAACGATTTCCTCTAGATACCACCAAACCACAGCGGTTAGAACTGTTTAGAGCCAGAGGGCAACCCCGGGGCAAATCATCTGCAAAGCATAAATACTGCACAGTTGGAAACTGCACAGAATGGGTTTAATAGGAAATAACTTGAAATGTCAGAATGATTTAGGGTAAATGTGAGTAAACGGCTGGGTGTGACGACACCTGTATCACCAAGACTGTGTCTGTTTAGGGCAGGGATCGGCAACCCGCGGCTCTAGAGCCGCATGCAGCTCTTTAGCGCCGCCCTAGTGGCTCCTGGAGCTTTTTCAAAAATGTTTGACCTTTTTTTCCTTCTTTTTTTTCTCTTCTTCTTTTTTCCTTTTTTTCTTTTTTTCCTATTTTTTTTCTCTTTTTTCTCTTTTTTTCTTCCGTTTTCCTTTCCTTTTTAATCACGATATTTCAAATTTTTTCTCAAAATTTTGACTTTTTTCTCAACATTTAGACTTTTTTCTCTAAATTTTGACTTTTTTCTCGACATTTTGACTTTTTTCAATATTTTGACTTTTTTCTCAAGATTTCGACTTTTTTTCTCGACATTTTGACTTTTTTCTCGACATTTCGACTTTTTTCTCGACATTTTGACTTTTTTCTCAACATTTCGACTTTTTTCTCGACATTTCGACTTTTTTCTCGAAGTGCATAATGAAAAAAAAATATCCCCCCAGTTATAACTAATATAGAAACATGCAGCATGTGTTGTCTTCATTCTAAGGCTGATACAAGACTTTTCATTTTTTGTGGCTCCAGACATATTTGTTTTTTGTGTTTTTGGTCCAATATGGCTCTTTCAACATTTTGGGTTGCCGACCCCTGGTTTAGGGGATCAAACAGAAATTCCAAATATATCTAAATATGATCAGATAGTTTTAAAAGTCGGGATGGTCACAGCTGCTCAAACAATTCTCAAAGTATGGAAAAGTACAGTTACCCCAGATGTTAAAAAATGGATGGAAATGATGTCAGAAGTTGCATGCTGGCTATAGAGTGAACAATGATTGCTTTTACATGCAGTCAATAACCCTTTTCTAACCGGAATATTGACCGTAACCCGAATTTTGACTGCATGTAAACGTAGTCAATGAAGAGGAAGATTGTAGGAGGGCGTGGGACCTTATTTTTTTGTAGCTAGAGCAGATGGGGAAACTTGTAGACGCTGGATGTTCATTCTGATTGTTTCAAAATAAATGTGGATTTACAGGAGGCCTTTGTATATATGGTTGTATGATGGGTATATGAAGGGTCTGTTGATGTTATTACAAATGTTGTGTTTTGAGTTTGAATGTAGGTTTTTATATGCATGAATAAATAAAAAAAACTTTAATGACAAAAAACAAAATCCTGCCCAGTTGGATTCTATTGTAACCCATTTTAGTTAAAGACAGGTCGCCCTAAAGAACGATGAGTTTCTGCGAGCGGTTCCAGAGAGATGACATCGATGTGCAGCTGACGTTTACAGCACTGCAGGAAAAAGTAAATGAAACGCCTGACCACTTCATCAAAACCTTACTAGAGTCCGTCGTTTGTTGACTAAACTAAGTTCTGTATAAAAGTAGCTTGTTATGTCGGGTTAAGCCTGAAACCCCCTGGGTTGGGCTGGGTGGGGAATTAATCACAGAAAAAACACGTGGTTTTGCTTCTGTCAGGCATTAAGGGAAATATAACAGAAACATTACGTTTGTTTATTAATAAAATACACAGAAGCACACCGAACTTGCAAACGATCAGAGATAAATGATCGAAACACAAGTTTATTACTAGAAAACAGGAACGGAGCCAGAGGAGAGATGGATGGCCGATAATTAGGAAGGAAGTTTTCAGCGGCTAATTACACGGTGATGGCAGAGGAGGAGGAGATGCGTCCAGATGCGTCCTGACGGAACAAACAGTCCAAGCTTCCACTTTCATTTACTACAAACACGTTTCCTTTTCGCTGTTTCCTCCAACGGTCGAGTTCAGCTCCAAATCTGCACTTTTACACTTTTCTTTCTTTCTTATTACCATAGTTAAAATTTTAAATCACGCTTGTTTTCTGCAGTGTGACAATGTTTTAATCTCTCTGCAAAGCCCTTTTTAGTCACCTCATTGTTGCATAGAAACAAACTTGTCTCATGAATTTGAAATAATGGGTCGTTGGAAATATATACGTTCACCTTTTTATTAACGAGTCTGAACCAGAAAGCTGTTGAAACGCAGCGGTCCAACGGCCCAGAGTCCCCCAACGGGGTCTGTAGATACAATACGTTCGTCTGGTTCCTCTGGACGGGACTTTGATCTCAAGACCGCCTGAACCGAGACCAAGACCAAGACAAGACCAGGACCAGAGAGAATCAAGACCAAGACTAGTTCAACTCAAGGCCAACAGAAAAAAGCAAACCTAGTAATGTCCTGGGGCCTCATTTATATAAGAGTGTGTAGGATTCATACTAAAAGTGTACGTGCGCCCAAAAGCCGAAAATGGCGGGCGCAAAAAAGAATCTGGATTTATAAAACCGTGTGCACGCACACTTCAAACTTTAAACTTTATCTATTTATATAGCACCAAATCATGCAATATAAATGCAACACATGGTGCTTTACATACAAAATAAAATAACAATCAAAAATACAATTTAAAACATCCCATACGACCCCACCCCCCACGCATACACACACCCTCACTCACACTCATACACATGTGCATACACTCACACGCCCACACACACACACACACACACACACACACACACAGTAAGTTGACTGGGGACATGGCTTAGCACTAACGATCCAGGTGAGGAAAACACTATGGGTGGCCGTCCACACCGAGAGGCTTCACCGACAACGACCACAAGGAGCATCGCCACAGAGACCCCCCCCCAACCCGGAGAGACCGGGGCTAACCCCACACAGAAGGTGGAGTCCCACCCCCAGCCACCCAGGCCTGAGGGACCCCCATGACGACACCCCCATGGGCAGAGCAGGCACACCTCCCAGTGTGGACGACCCCCCTGAGGAAACACTGGAGCACTTGCACGCAATGTTCTCTTTATAAATCACAGTCCAGCTGGACGGTTGCGCAGGTGTATTCGCCTCATATCCCGCCCTCTACACGCCCACATTATACCATAAATGGTCAATGCAAACTACTTTATGACTGTATTTGCATATGAATGAGCCTGCTGAGCATGTGCAGCAGCTCCTGCAGTCTGTTTCTGCTGCGCGTCAGGATGAATGAGACGTGTTGAGCAACCGTGTCACTAAATTTCACGGAGACTGAGATGGAGATGTTGTGGATGAGGTGGAGGCAGGAAAACCACATTATTTGGTGGTCACAGTAGTGGCATCACTAACAAAAAGAAAGTGAGTGAGTTGCCTGCCAGAATCTGATTTCTGGCCGCGGGAGCGTGCACAGCAGCCCGTTGAGCAATAGTGCTGAAACGTCAGATTTTCAGATTATGAAGCTCAAGAATGAGATCAAATCATATTTAAGTAGAAACAACCTTTTATTAACTGTATTTGGCCTTCAATCAATTTTTGGCAGGTAAAAAGACCAAATTTCAGGGGAGAAATCAGATTCTGGCAGGCAATCACTTTTTGGCACGACACCGGCGTGGCTTGTCCTGCACCGCGGACACGCCGTGCAGGTAGGATGATTTGACAGATGAAAATACCCCGTCAGATCACGCTTCCAAATAGACATCAACGTTTATCTATGTGGATAGCAAGATTTTTTTTGCTTGTAATGAGAAGATGAATCTTGTTCCATTGGCAGATTTTTTCTACTTATTTCAAGTGAAAATGTACTTGAAACAGGTGAAAATTGTTTCTTGTTAAGATTTTGAGTTTTTGCATTGAGGAACAAGACCAGGACCCCAAAAAACTGATCTAGAGACCAAGATGGTTCTCCAGAACTACAAATCTACCTGGAGGTTGAACCAACAAAAGCTTTTTTTTTAATCTTCTGACAGAATCTATATTTTTATTGTTTTATAAGCACGTTTTAACAGAATATTGAGATTTTTTGGCTGCATCACAAGCGCTGGGCGCGGAGGCCGGTGACGGGGGACGAACTGAAAAATGCTGCTGATTTCAGCGGTTTTCATCCTGCAGTGTGAATGAGGTTGATGAAACTCGGAGGACAGTGACACACGCGTTGGATAATTAAGAGGGAGGCATTTAGTGGCTAATTACAGAGTGACGGGAGCTGCAGGGCCAGTTGCCTCCGTCACCACCAGCTCCTTATCCAAGATTGTTTATGGTTAGGAACCGGTAAATTACAGAGGAAAAATGAAAAATAACGCAGGTGGATTGCAGCAAAAGAAAATAAAAAATTCCATAATGCGTGGACAATATATCAGGTGGTCTCAGGTTTGAATCCCAGATTAACTCAACTCATCCCAATCTCCGTTGGTCCCCTGCACACCCACAAATCTAGACATAAACACCTTATTATAGGGAAAAAACGGAAACTTGTGGGAACAAATATGAGTGTTTTGGAATGGAAGATTTGGAATTAGTTGAATGATGAGCGTTAAAATGTCACAGTTCATCTCCAGATTCAAACGGCAGTTAACCCTTGTACAGTCTTTGGGTCAAAATGACCTAATTCTCCTGTTCCTTCTTTCCTCCTGCTCTCTCCTTCCTTCTCCCTTCCTCTTTTCTCCCTTCCTTCCTTCCTTCCTTCCTTCCTTCCTTCCTTCCTTCCTTCCTTCCTTCCTTCCTTCCTTCCTTCCTTCCTTCTTTCCTTCCTTCCTTCTTTCGCCCTCCCTTCCTTCCTTCCTTCCTTCCTTCCTTCCTTCCTTCCTTCCTTCCTTCCTTCTTTCCTTCCTTCCTTCTTTCGCCCTCCCTTCCTTCCTTATTTCCTTCCTTCCTTCTTTCCTCCCTCTTCCTCATTCTTTCATTCTTTTTTCCCTTCCTTCCTTCTTTCCTCCCTTCCTTCCTTCCTTCCTTCCTTCCTTCTTTTTTCCCTTCTTTCCTCCTGCTCTCTCCTTCCTTCTCCCTTCCTCTTTTCTCCCTTCCTTCCTCCATTCCTTCCTTCTTTCCTCCCTCCCTTCCTTCCTTCCTTCCTTCCTTCCTTCCTTCCGTCCTTCCTTCCTTCTTTTCTCCCTTCCTTCCTTCTTTTTTCCCTTCTTTCCTTCCTTCCTTCCTCCATTCCTTCTTTCTTTCGTCCCTTCTTTCCTTCTTTCTTTTCTCCCCTCGTACATTATCTCCTGCTTTCCTCCCTTCCTTCCTTCCTTCTTTTTTCCCTTCCTTCCTTCCTTCCTTCCTTCCTTCCTTCCTTCCTTCCTTCCTTCCTTGTTTTCTCCCTTCCTTCCTCCTTCCTTCCTTCTTTCCTTCCTTCTTTCCTCCCTTCCTTCCTTCTTTTCTTCCTTCCTTCCTTCTTTCCTCCCTTCTTCTCTTTTTCCTTCCTTGCCCCGAAGACAGCACAAGGGTTAAAGAAACAATTGTTAAGCTCATATATATAAATGTAAACTTCGGGATCACAAAATGTTTCATGTTAAGTGTTTGTAATGTCATATGTTGAATGGTAGTCTAGTATAAAGTGCATGTTGTATTGTTTAGTGTGTATATAAGTGCAAGTGTATGCATGCATTCCTGTCTATGTATTCATGTTCATTGGCTCCGACCATAAGCTTTTCACAGCTTCTCCAGGAGACCAATTCACATGTGTGAGTGTGAATAAAATCTGACTAAATCAAATAAAAAAAAAAGAAAATGAACGGTGAAGAAATTTAGCAGAAACAAGGAACCGGATGACAGAACGTGCTCTGCGTCAGGACACCTGAATCTGTCTCGCCTTCGCCGGCTCACGACAACCTGGAGAAACTCTTGGTATTTTAAGCCCACAGTCTTGAGGGCGATGACGATAAAAGATGGTGAATTACCCAGCTGGGTCTGTCGCCTTTCTTTAAACATCCTGTGGGCGGCGACGTCAGCGCTCCTGTCTAGTTCCTGGCCAGCTCTCCGCTCTTAAGTTATACAGTGTCTTAAAATCTATATATCCATTACTGCAGGAGTTTGTACCGACTCCAGGCAGTTTGTGTTTGGAGGGACATTTATTGGATAGAATAGCATTTATATTGCACTAATGTTGTATTTTGTTCCTTTATCCGTCACTCACATGACGTCAGAAATGAATTTCGGCTGCAAAAAAAAACTACATTGAGTCTCTCCCTAACGCAACGTAACGCAATTCAGACTCTGTTACCTGAAGGGACATTAATCGCATCAAGTTGCATCATTTTCCTCTTTCCCTGCTCTGCCCAGCTAGTCTTCAGCAGGAGGGTCCCCCCTTATGATCCAGTTCAGAAAAGGTAGTTCATGCGTTTGTATCTTCTAGACTAGATTACTGTAATGTGTTATTAGCAGGATGTCCAAGTAATTTACTGAATAGGCTCCAGCTGATCCAGAATGCAGCAGCACGAGTACTGACAGGAATCAGCAGGAGAGACCACGTCTCTCCAGTGTTAGCGTCGCTCCATTGGCTACCCGTAAAATTCAGAATCCAATTTAAAATTTGATTACTTGCGTATAAAGCCCAAAACGGCTTAGCTCCGCAGTATTTACAAGACCTGATAGGGCCTTATGTTCCTGGCAGAGCTCTCTGTTCTCGGAGTCCAGGTTTACTCGTAGATCCTAGAGTATCCAAATGTAGATTTGGAGGGCGGGCGTTCTGCTATCAGGCACCATTACTATGGAACCAACTTCCAATCTGGGTTAAGGAGGCTGACACCACCTCCACCTTTTAAACTAAACTTAAAACCTTTCTGTTTAGTAAAGCCTATAGTTAGTGTTTAGTAAACCTCTAGCTGGTGTTGGTAAATCTCTAGGTAGTGTAAACTCTAGTGTGTTAGAGTCAGTAGTCATAGTTGCAGCTATAGAACAAGACTATAATAGTTAGTCTCAAATATAGCTTCGCGGTAGATATGCTGCTATAGGCTTATGCTGCAGGGGGGACCGACATGATCCGCTGGGCGGTGCCTCTCACCCTTCTTCTCCTCTCCTTTTCCCTGCCTCTCTTCTCCATTACCATTTTTATTTATTATAAATATCTCATAGCTATCATTTTTGTCCATCGTTCCTGTAGTTTCTTGTGCCGGCCCCCCTTTTTTCTCTTTTGTGCTTGTTTGCAGGCGGGAGCTTCGGGAGCTGCGTGCTGGCCTGCTGGTGTGTGTGTCACAGCTTGAACATTTATCTCAGTTGTCTTCACGGTTGGTGCCGTCTTACCTGCACCACTTTCCCCTGGGGCGTCTCCGAGAAGACCAGGACCTGGTTGTAGAGCGGATCCAGGGACTTCCTCACCGACTTGGTCTTCTTTTTGGCCACACAGGTGCCGTTCTCCAGGAGGTAAACTTTGATGTAGGCGGCTGGAACGAGAGCAGACAGGAAAGTTGGTTCTGAACTGAACTGGCAGCAGCTCTGCAGCTCTGTAGCGCTATAGATCTGCAGCTCTGCTGCAGGACAGAAGTTCGGTATCCTCACAAGTTTAACCCTTGTACTGTCTTTGGGTCAAAATGAACCAATTCTTCTATCCTTCTTTCCTCCTGCTCTCTCCTTCCTTCTTCCTTTCTCTTTTCCTCCTTTTTTACGCTCCTTTACTCCTTTTTCTTCCTACCTCCCTTTCGTCATCCGTTCCTTTATTACCTTCTTTGCTTTTCCTTCCTTTCCTTATTTTCTCCATTCCTTCCTTCTTCCCTCCCTTCTGTCTTTCATTTTCTCCATTCTTTTCTCCCTCCCTTCTTTCCTTTTCTCCCTTCCTTCTATCTTTCCTCCCTTCCATCTTTTCTCCCTTCCTTACTCCCTTTCCTACTTCCTTCCTTCTTTCCTTCTTTTTCCTTTCTTCCTTACTTCCTTCTTTCCTTTCTTCCATCTTTTCTCCCTTCCTTACTCCCTTTCCTACGTCCTTCCTTCTTTCCTTCTTTTCTCCTTTCTTCCTTACTTCCTTCTTTCCTTCATTCCTTCTTTTCTCCCTTCATCCTCCCTTGACCCAAAGACAGCACAAGGGGTAAAAGTAGTCCGATTCTGGGATATTTGAAAAAAAAACAAACTATATTTAGCTACAGAAGAAGAGTAAAACATCCTTTGATTAATGTAAGTTGATGAAAATAGCCATGATGTCATGTAAGGAGATCCATGTTTTTATCGTCTACACAAATATCATCAGTCGTCATTTACACCAGTACCATTAAAGGCAGGGTAGGAGATTCCTGGGTGATGTCATGTCAGTTGATATAATAGTAAGTAAGACAGTAAGTAAGTGATGGCAAACCTAATCAGAGAGCAGAAACATGACACCAAACAAAAACAGATTTATGAGCACTCATTAGCTCCTGGGTGAAAGTCAGGTGTGAGTCGAGCTGCATCACTTATTCTGTTCATCATCTCCCGCTGCTCGGCGTGCAAACTCCATGAACTCTTCATTCCTGCAAGTTTTATACCCTGAAACTCTAACTCTGTGTTCCTGGAAGGCATGTTCCTCCCTGCAGGCCGTCGCATCTGCAGGCGATGCCGTTTCACTGGGCGGTGATTTATCTGTGTCATGCAGAAAACTTCTCGTCCTACATTTTTGGCGTCTACTGTTTCTGATGCAAACTGAGGAAAATCACCCTGTCAGGTTGGTTTGGACTCACCTGGGGGTCCCTTTGACCCTGGTTTCATGGTGAGCCCTCTGGCCTGGACCACCTCCACCTCCAGACCCCCGTTCCTCTCCATCAGACCGATCTCTACATCACCTGGATGGAGGAAAACAGAGATGCATTGTGCAATGAGGATAAATGATTTGTTTATGTTTTATTACAGGGGTCGGCAACACAAAATGTTGAAAGAGCCATATTGGACCAAAAAAATCAGAATTCAATGAAAGGACTAGATGGTACAATCCCCCGGGACTATGCATGGCAGGGGCGTCCTCTTCCCTGAGCCAAGCTTGCGCCTGACTGCATATCTGAGTGGAAGAGGAGTTGCTGCTTTACAGCCAAACTTAGCCCCTGGGACACATCGTCAGTTGTGTCCTCAGATCATGGGGCGTTTCGGCCAATTAGAATAGAATAGACTTTATTGTCATTGTGCTCAAGCCACAATGAGATTGGTTGGGATGTTCCCACCAAAGTGCAAAGTGCAAATATAAAAGCAATACAAACAATACAAAACAAACTCCCACATCATTCAAAAGATACACCTGTTATGTTATGTATTATTTAACAGTCTGATGGCCCAGGGATAGTAGCTGTTCTTGAGTCTGTTTGTCCGCTGCCTCAGGACTCTGTACCTCCTGCCGGAGGGCAGCAGGTCAAAAAGACTGTGCCCGGGATGAGATGGGTCCTTCAAGATCCTTCTAGCCCTTTTCAGCCCCTGAGAGTGTGCAATGTCATTTAGGGAGGGCAGGGGGCGGCCGATGATCTTCTGGGCCGCTTTTATGACCCCCCCCCTGCTGTCTTGTCCTTCATAGTGAGGCCGGCATACCACACTGTGATGCCAAAAGTCAGCACACTCTCCACTGCCGACCGGTAGAAGCACCGCATGAGCTCGGGCTGCACGTTGCACTTCCTGAGCAATCTCAGGAAATGCAGTCTCTGCTGTGCTTTGCTGACCATCGCTGCTGTGTTGGTGTGCCATGCCAGGTCATCAGATACATGGACTCCCAGGAACCTGAAGGAGGCAACTCTGTCCTCACACACCCCGTTGATTTGCAGCGGGACGTGGTCAGCTCTCTTCTTCCTCCAGTCCATCACCATCTCCTTGGTTTTGCTGGTGTTCAGCAAGAGGTTGTTCGCTGAACACCAAGTCACCAGTCTCTGGACCTCCTCCCTGTACGCTGTCTCGTCGCCGCCAGAGATGAGACCCACCACTGTTGTGTCATCGGCGAACTTGACGATGATGTTGGAGTAGGGGAAGGGGGGCACAATCGTGTGTGTACAGCGTGAACAGGAAGGGGCTGAGCACGCAGCCCTGAGGAGAGCCAGTGCTGAGTGTTCGAGTGGAGTCAATTATCACAAGACGCCCTCAGCCGAGGCCGGCCCACCACAGGTTGATCAGACCCGGGTGTGTGTCCCAGGGTTAAGCATTTGGCTTAGCAGCCCAGATGGTGTCGCTCCTCTTCATCCACAGCCAATGGCTCGTTTTCTCAGCAGTGTTGGCCAGCTCTTTGATGGCCTGTCTGTGAGTGTGTCCCCTGTGTCACAGTTTCACAGTGTAGGATAGGTTTTTTTTTACTGTTTAACTCACTCCCCTGTTTTTCCAGATCCTGCCACCCTAATCAGCCAGAGATCCACTCATTCCCTTCACCTGTGCTTCCCCACCCAGCTCCACACCTGGTTTCCCTCATCAGCAGTTCCCCTCATATACCGGCCCATTTCCACCTTCTAGTTTGCCAGATTGTCGTGTGTTTTTGCCTCGCTTTCCAGCCTTCATATCCTGTTCTGTTTCTGCCTGCCTGCCTGCCTGCCTGTCTTTGACCCTGCCTGATTCTTGGTTTATGGATTTTTGCCTGCCCGTTTTGGTTTTGTTTGCCTGATCTGCCTGACTACCCGGTTTGACCCCTGCCTGCCTTTTGACAAAGATTAAAGCCTCTTGGACTCTGATCCTGCCTGGTGTTGTGCATTTGGGTTCTCTGTCCTGTCTGAGCCGTGACACCCTGATTCCGAACTCCCTAAGGAGTTTCACTGTCGAGCTGGCCACAAAACCCCAACAACCAACCTCCACCGGGCGCACCCTCGCCTTCCAGCCCCTGTCCTCTGCCTCAGCCGCTAGGTTGGAGTAGCGAAGTTTCTTGCGTTCATACGCTTTTTCAACGGCATCCTCCCAAGGAACTGTCAGCTCAATGATGTAGACGAGCTTGCAGGTGTTGGACCACAGGACAAGGTCTGGACGTAGGGTGAATGTTGCGATCTCCGGGGGGAAAATGAGCCTCCGATCCAGGTCAGCCTGCATTTGCCAGTCTCTGGCTGCATTCAGTGGGCCCAGGTCAGGGTGTGAAGCCCTTGCCCTCTGCTTTCCCCCCTCCCGAACAAACCACGGTGGGTGTTGCCGCACATCCTGGTTGTTGGTGGGCTGGGCATTGATGGAAACCCTCTTGCACTCGAGCTTATCAGCCAGACATCTGAGGACCTGGTTGTGTCTTCATGTACACACGTGGACAAAATTGTTGGTACCCCTCAGTTAAAGAAGGAAAAATCCACAACTCTCACTGAAATCACTTGAAACTTACAAAGCTCCAGTTTGGTCTCATCTGTCCAAAGGACATTCTCCCAGAAGCTTTGTGGCTTGTCAACATGCATTTTTACAAATTCCAGTCTTGCTTTTTTATGGCACATCAACTCTATGTTCATAGACTCAAAAACCAAGCATACGAAGAAAAGAACACTGGAAACATGGAGGAGGCTCAGTAATGTTTTGGGGCTGCTTTGCTGCATCTGGCACAGGGTGTCTTGAATGTGTGCAAGGTAAAATGAAATCTGAAGACTATCAAGGCATTCTGGAGAGAAATGTGCTGCCTAGTGTCAGAAAGCTTGGTCTCAGTCGCAGGTCATGGATCTTCCAACAGGACAACGATCCAAAACACACAGCTAAAAACACCCAAGAATGGCTGAGAGAAAAGGGTAAGACTATTCTAAAGTGGCCTTCCATGAGCCCAGATCTGAATCCCATTGAACATCTGTGGAAGGAGCTGAAACATGCCATTTGGAGAAGACACCCATCAAACCTGAGACAACTGGAGCAGTTTGCTCATGAGGAGTGGGCCAAAATACCTGTTGACAGCTGCAGAACGCTCATTGACCATTGACAAATACAGAAATCGTTTAATTGCATTGATTGCCTCAAAAGGTTGTGCAACAAAATATTAAGTTATGGGTACCATCATTTTTGTCCAGCCCTATTTCATTAGTTTGTTTTTTTAAATAATTATATTAATCAACAATTCAAGAGTAATGGCTGATTTTGATTATTTCATTTTCAATAAATTTTTATTTATTGTTACTTTTGTAAGTTTCAAGTGATTTCAGTGAGAATTGTGGGTTTTTCCTTCTTTAACTGAGGGGCACCAACAATTTTGTCCACGTGTGTATATCTGCCTTGAGTGAGGCTGGTTTTACAGCCCACCATAATGTGCTTAAGTGTTGCTGGGGTCGTACACAGGGGGCACGCTGGGTCCTTTCCAAACCATTGTTGAAGGTTTATGGGAGATGGTACCACATCGTATGTTGCTCGAACGATGAAGCTCAACCGGTTGGATTCCATGCCCCAGAGTTCGCTCCATGTGAGCTTCTTCTTCTCAACGCCCTCCCACCTCATCCAGCGGCCCTGCTTGGCTTGTGCTACGGCTTTGGATCGTCTGGTTGCTTCCTCCTGTCGGCGCACCTCCTCTACGACCATGGTTCGTCGCTCGGCGGTGGAGCCGCGTTTTGCCGACCCCTGTTCTATTAGGAATAAAACCTCAGTTTCTGGAGAATTGCATTCTGTTTTTATTTACGTTTTAACACTTTCTTTTGAAAGTGACTGAGCTGTGACGACTGCGAGCTATTCTGGGTCCTGTGACGTTACGTAAGGGCGGACTGGGCAGCCTGTTTGGAGTGGAACTGGTCCAGGGAGCCTCACTGTTGTCAGTCCAAGGACACCGTCTGGCTGCCAGCGAGGAAACTGACCCACTTACAGCCCATCTCTGCTGCGGGGGACAGTCTGCATACAATATGTGCAGTATTTACAACCTGGAGACGAGGTAACGCCGTGGATAATGAGAATTACAGCCTAGTGAAATATAGCTGTGATTTACAGCGAGCATTTGTGCCAAGATGAAATGGTTTGGTTCGGCTTATGGTGCAATAAGCCTTTTCTTTTCAGTTTCAGGAGACATTTTTCATCCGGAGATGTTCTTGCTGACTGTTTGAGGGAATTTTTAACTAAATACAGCATGTGTCCCAGTTTTGACCCTCAAACGTTATCCAGACATATGTATAAAAGACACAGTAAACTAAGTTATCACTGTGTCATCATATGGTGAGTGTCTGCCAACTCGTAGATCTGCTGGTCGGGCCAATCGTTTTCAAACTTTATCATCCAAAGTTTGGGGGAATAAAATCCTGAGTGCATTCCTAAGGTCGTACACTCAGGGGGAACGAGAGAAACGCACGAAAAGACAGACAATCGTAACAAAACGGTTTCCACTACGGCCGTCTTTTACACGACTCGTACCAAACACGAAAATACAGATATAGGAAAACAAGACACAGGTGTTGACATTCAGGACAGAGACATCGACATAGGAAGTCAAACAAGAGCTAACGCATCAGGAAGGACACGAGCAAAAAAACGCAACACTATTACAAGAGACAAAACTAAGGGCCAGTCCCAATCCCCCCCTAGTTCTACTTTTCAGCAATACCCCTAAATTTTGCGCATTCCCGTGAGGGTAGTGGTGTCCCAATTCCTCTTTGCATCCAGGGCTAGTGGACATAACGAGGGCTAGTGTGTATGAATCTGACTAGCCCTTCACAGCGAGGGATTTCAGATGCTGACTTCGCGACCGTGGGCCAGAAAAATTTCCCAGAATGCTTTACGTCATCATTTGCAGACTGAATCAAACGAAAAAACATGGCGGACATTTGTTATTTTTTAGTGAATAAAATCAATATTTTGGGGTTAGTTTCTGCATAAAAATGTGTTTTGATTACATTTCTAGCGAGAAATATATATTTTAGTTTCATAATATTCACTCAGTGAATGTACATAATCACTCGCTTGCTCGTTTTTTCAGATCTCGCCAGAATAAAGGCGGATTTATGGTTCCGCGTTACACCAACGCAGAGCCTACTGCGTAGGTTACGCGGTGACGCGCTGCTCTAGATATCCCCCAAAAACATTGGATCAAGGTTGGGGATCTTAACGGTTACTTTTACGCCTGAAAAAATATTAAAACTTAATAAAGTGGCATATTAACAGCGCTACAGCTGAAATTAAAACAGCTTTTATCTCTGGGCTTCCTGATATGGTGTGACGTATGTGCAAACGTAACTACGCAGTCGCTTACGTACCCGAACGTAAACCACGCAGTGACGTAGCAAGTGGTGTCCCAATCCCTAGGGAACATTACAAGGGCCCTACTCATTTTTAGGGCTAGTGGTAGAAAGTAGGGGGTGTATTGGGATTGGCCCTAAAACAAGCAGGATAACCAAGAAAAAATCTCAAAAAGCCCAATAAAACGTCACTTCAGGATAGGAAGAGTCTTCCAGGCTGATATGGGAACGGATGCAGGAAATGTTGCAGAGGAAAAGGGAAAACTGTTGGCACAGCTTTTCAAAATAAAACATATGCTCTCGTGCATCGTAATTCCACAATCTTTACCAGATTCTTGTCATTTATAGCCTCAATCAGATCCTGGAGTCGGGTGATAATCGCTCAGCATGTTTCTTACAAACCGGATTCGGTTGAAGTTGGGAAATTGTGTAAAATGTAAATTAAAAACCAAATACAACAATTTGAAAATCCTAATCAACCTATATTCAATTGAATACACTACACAGACAACATATTTAATGTTCAAACTGATAAACTTAATTGTTTTTTTGCCAAATAATAATTAACTTAGAATGTCATGGCTGCAACACGTCCAGTAGAAGTTGGGAACGGTGGCAAAAAATACTGAGAAAGCTGAGCAAAGCTCAACAAACACCTATTTGGAACATTCCACAAATTAAAGAATTAGTCTCCTCTCTTCCAAAACGTTTATTGAGTGTTATTAAAAGGAAAGGAGATGTAACGAAGTGGTAAACATGCCCTTTCCCAACTTCTACTGCACGTGTTGCAGCCATAAAATTCTAAGTTAATTATTATTTGAAAAATAAAATAAAGTTTATGAGTTTGAGCATTAAATATGTTGTCTTTGTAGTGTATTCAATTGAATATAGGTTGAAAAGGATTGTCAAATCATTGTATTTTGTTTTTATTTACATTTTACACACACTGTTACAAATATTGTGCTTTATCTACTTAAAAAAAATAAGTCAACTTTTTGCATGAGATTATGATGTAGATCAAGAAAGACTAGTCTTTGTATAAGCTACTTAATTTTATGTATGTAAATAATACATTTTGCAAGTACAGTCAACTTAATTGTGTTAAGTTTAATTTATTTATCAAAATTAAGTTGACTTTACTTGCAAATGAATTTTGTACATACTAAAAATTAAGTAGTTTATACAAAGACTAGTTTTTCTTGATCTACATAAAAACATCATGCGAAAAAGTCGCCTTAATTTTTCTAAAGTAGATCAAGCAAGATATTTTTTACTGTGGTTGTTCTACTTAAACAAATAAAGCATGTTTCATCTAAACGTTGGTCAATCTGCCCAATAGATTAAAATTGTTAAAGGAAAAGTAAATACAACAAGATCGCTTGTTGTTTGTGTATAAATGAAAAGATTACTTGGATTACATAAATTCTGCTTGTTAAGGAAAAAATGCACAATGTCTTGTTTTTTGAACAAATGCAGATTAAGTTCAAAACTAGATGTATTCATGTAAAGCAACAAACTTCATTTTTAATTGTTAACATCACAGATTTAAATATGTTATATTTACATGCGCTTAGATTTATTTTTTTCAGTGCAATTTCCCAACTTCAACTGAATCCAGTTTGTACATCCGGTGAGAACTGTGAAATAAAGTTTTCTGCCTGTGTTACTTAAAAAGATGCACAAATGTAGTTTGTAGCTTCCTTGGCGATAAATGGTCCCGGTCAGGAGATGCACAGTGACATGAAGAGCTTGTCGTCTTCCCGGTACCCCGTGGGAGAAGCTTTAACAGAAAGGAAAGTCCTCTCTCACCCATGGATGTCGTTGCGAGCGTCTGTCGCCCGACGAACTGGGCCGGTCCCATCCCGTCCAGGAAGTCGCTGAACTGGGCGTCGGAGGCCAGACACATCCCGCTGTAGTTGAGGCTGAGGGGAAGCAGGAAAAGTGGACAAGTGGACAAGTGGTTAAACACAAGCAGAGCCAAGAGTCTTTAACAAGAAAAGAAGAGACTACAGACCAGTGGCGGCTTGTCAATAGGGGGCGCTAGGGCGCCGCCCCCATTAAAATTACAGGGGAAAAAAACACAGTACACATACATTACGTAATAAAAAGTAATTATCACATCTTTGCACTAAAATGTGTCTGACTTTTAATTTTTCCAGCCTTCCCATCCCATACTGGGTTTATTCAGTTGTTTTTTGTGCAGACTGAAATACATAGGTTTCAATGGCGAGGGGCGCCGGCCAAATGAGTGTGTATTGCATGTTCTTAAACTTTTCTTCCATGTGACTTCATGCTGGTCTCTAATTGGTTACTCAAAGTGGCCAATCAGCGTGTTTTCTGTCATTCTTCATCCAATCTGCATCCACTGCCAATCCAGGACGCAGGAACACACGGAGGCCTCACGTCAAGCACTGGAAATCTGCAACAAAAACCACAAACGAAACACGAAACCGACACGGAGCCGACCAAAACACGAGCAGCAATCGACCTAAATCTTGAGATCTGATCGCAGTCTGAGCTAAGCTACCGCTACCGCTACCTAACCCCAAAAACTACAGAGCAAGCATGCAGGTGAACAAGCCAGTGTATATGTCTATGTGCGTGTGTGTGCGTGTATATGATCGTGTGTGTGTGTGTGTGTGTGTGTGTGTGTGTGTGTGTGTGTGTGTGTGTGTGTGTGTGTGTGTGTGTGTGTGTGTGTGTGTGTGTGTGTGGCTATTTGTTTGTGTATGTGTGTATGTATTTGTGTGTTTGTGTATATGAATATGATTTAAGTGGCTGTATGTGTGCGTGTACACGTGTATATGTATGTGTGGCTAGGTGTGTGTGTGTGTGTGTAGCTATGTGTGCGTTTGTGTGCATGAATGAATACATACATATATGTGTGTGTGTGTGTGCGTGCGTGTGTAATAATCCTATCAAAGCTCCACCTGAAGTGTATCTATAGTGGGGGAGGGGGGGAGCAACCCCGCCACCCGTGAGACCCGGGGGCCGACCAGGTAGAACCCAGAACCCAGGCCACCGGCAACCCCACAGAGGGGAGAAGTAGGAGGGAGGCAACCCACCGCCAGCGAGGAATATATATATATGTATATATATATATATATAATATATATATATATCCCCCCTCACAAAATAAGAAAAATAGAGAAACATATTTTCTCATCAACAAAACAAATTTAAAATTTTTTAAATAACCAAATAACATATTTGAACCATTTTTCAGACAATATCCGTCAATATCTCTATATTATAACTGAAAAGATCTGAAAAATGGTTCAAATATGTTATTTTGTTAAAAAACAAAATAACAGGAGCGCTGCTGGTGTCCCCACAATTTTGTTACTTGAAAAATTTAAAATATGTTTATGTAAAATATGCTACATGTATCAGTAGTATATTTATATGTATATGTAGTAATATGTAATAAAAAATAACATAAATAAATGTATGTTCAAGTAGAGTTTATAGTTGTGTTGTAATCCCCACTCGCCAGTGCGCCCCCCCAAAATTTTTTATCACCAGCCGCCACTGCTAAAGACGTTTATAACCCGGTTTTCAACTTATTTCAAAGGTTCCCTGAAAGTAAACCGTAGCCTCAGCTGAGCCGACCTCACGCGTCCTTGTTTTGTGTTTGCATTCAACAGAATCGGACCGGAGTGCTTTGGTGGCAGACGGCCAGCTACTATAACTGTGAGTATACGTGTGTGTTTGTTGAGTGGCCGGCCGACCACACACTTCCTCTAAAGCTCTGCCGTCGTTAATCTGAGCCCAACAGCAAGTGAGCGTGACATAACAATGCATTAATGTAAAACTGTTCTCTTATCAGATTCCTGCAGACGTGAGCCCCCAGTTTCTTCCTTTTAAGGACTGCTTCTTTCTTTCTTTTTGTTTCAATTCTTCCTGCTATGTGATGATGTTTTAATGTATCTGTAAAACGCCACAGAAGAAACTTGCAAGGGCCTTAAATCAGACAAGATACAAGACCTTAATGGTGGAATGTTTTTAAAAATACTACTTAACCCTTGTACTGTCTTTGGGTCAAAATTACCTTATTCTCCTGTTCCTTCTTTCCTCCTGCTCTCTCCTTCCTTCCTTCCTTCCTTCCTTCCTTCCTTCCTTCCTTCCTTCCTTCCTTCCTTCCTTCCTTCCTTCCTTCCTTCCTTCCTTCCTTCCTTCCTTCCTTCCTTCCTTCCTTCCTTCTTCCCTTCCTCTTTTCTCCCTTCATTCATTCCTTCCTTCCTTCTTCCCTTCCTCTTTTCTCCCTTCATTCATTCCTTCCTTCCTTCTTTCCTTGTTTTCTCCCTTCCTTCCTTCCTTCCTTCCTTCCTTCCTTCCTTCCTTCCTTCCTTCCTTCCTTCCTTCCTTCCTTCCTTCCTTCCTTCCTTCCTTCCTTCCTTCCTTCCTTCCTTCCTTCCTTCCTTGTTTTTCCCTTCCTTCCTTCCTTCCTTCTTTTCTCCCTTCCCTTCCTCCCATCCTTCCATCCTTCTTTTCTCCCTTCCTTCCTTCTTTCTTTCCTTCTTCTCTTGTCACTTTAAAAGAAGCTACAGTGTATTTCAGACTGGAGATCAATTATAACACTTTTAAATATTGCAGCTGACATGGTGAAGCACAGATCTTATTTTTTAACTGTTAATAAAGAGACAAAACAGTGTTTTTGTTTCTCTCATTGAGGATACCGAGCAGTGATGCATTTCTGCAGTTATGATGTCCTTTTTTAAAGTGTGCAACAGTACAGATTTGTCACTTGTTTTCTGCACATATCTTCCACAGGTCAGCTCCGCGGGAACAGCCACGTCATCACATCAACAAAGTTGTTGTAAAATGGCCAGAGTTGTTGCTGTAACGCGTAAATGTGCAGCATTTCTCAACACAGTTGTTTCGTCGAGTTTTTAGTTCATTGGTTTTGTGTCATTTATGTTACTGTTTGTCAGGGTTTGACATTTCCCCCAGTTTGTGTTTTCTGTTCTGCCCCGCCTGTTTTCCATCTGCCCTGATTGTTCACACCTGTGTCTCGTTACCCCCTGTGTATATCTGGTCTTTCCCTGCTCCCTGTCGGTCCAGTACACAGTACTCCAGTTGTAAAAAGAAATCAGGGGGGATGGTGGATTTGATCATATGGGGACAGATAATTTGTGCTGATTACAAATAATATAATATATTACAAATAATAGCAGTGACCAAAACAGCTGCAGAAATACTGCAGGAATGACATAGCAGCAGTTAAATGCAGCCTTCTGTAAGCTTTAAATATCCACTGGGCTTACATCAAATACATCAAAACACAACAATAAAAAACACTTTTCTGAACTTATCAATATGACTCTGTCCTTCACAGGATAAGTAACATGGATCACTGCAAAAACTCAAAATCTTAACAAGAATATTTGTCTTATTTCTAGTTAAAATGTATCATTTTAGTAAAGAAATCTCATTACACTTAAAACAAGACTCATCACTGGAAAAAAAACAACAATTTTCATCTGTTTCAAGTAGATTTTCACTTGAAATAAGTAGAAAAATCTGCCAGTGGAACAAGATTTTTTTGCTTGTAATGACAAGATAAATCTTGTTCCACTGGCAGATTTTTCTACTTATTTCAAGTGAAAATTTACCTGAAACAGGTGAAAATTGTCACATTTTTCTGGTGATGACTCTAAATGTTGAAATAGCAGTAAAACCACATTCATTGATGAAATGACATAAGGGATGGAAAGAAGCTCCGCCCATTTTTCCTCCTCCAAGACAAAGTAATTTACAATAAGCAGGTGGATTAAACGTCTGTGTCGCTGTAATCAGGCATCAAATGGCTTTTCAGGCTCTGATAAGTCTTATTTATGTTACTTACTTGTGTATAAATCTTCATAATGAACGTGCTTATAAGTAACTTATAAGTATAATATATTACTCTACCTCTAATGACGCTGCTCGTGCAACATTAGTGGGCCGGGTATTACTGGGTGATAAAATCCTGAGTATAGATTATTATGTTAGTGTGTGCAGCTATCTGGGGATTACGCTGCTGTTTCACAGAGATGACGTACGCTGTAGAACGCACGCTGTAAGCAGATGAGACGGGAGGAATACTACGCCCATGATCCTCTCCTGATGCACGGCCACTCACAGCCAGGAGTCACGCCATTATCATTTATGTAGATTTACGTGTCCTTCCGGGTGATGGAGGGGCCGTTAAACTGCAGTTCCTGCAAAGCAACAACTGCTGATGATCCACTGAATAAATGTTGGGGATTTTCTTAGCGATCTCATCTAGATTTTTTTGATATAGAACCACATTGAGTTGATTTAAAGTTGTCAAACAGCCACACATCTCACATGGGGATGTGATAAATATGAATAAGCATATATGGGAGACATGGGCACCGTCCAGCCGCTGAGTCAGACAAACACTCATCTTTCACAAGCTTCGGATGCTGGTGGTGAAAAGTGAGTAAAAAGATTGTGAGCCAGTTTTTCTGACCTTTGGGACATTTGATTTAGGTCTGAATCTGATCTGTTGCTGCAAACAACGTGTTAGTCTAATATGGAGGACCAAAACTGACTTCATTAACAATAAATAAAGGAGAACCTATATATATATATATATAGAGCCAAATCAAGGCCAAGAGTTTTGCTAATTTGAAAATAAAATTTGAACCTGAAAATCAAGTTTTGATCATGAACTTATTTTTTTACAGTTTCAATTTTTTTTTTCAGTATCAGACTTTTGGCCCTGATCTGGCGTAGGGAGCGTGGCCTCAACTGAGAGGGGCGTGGCCTCAACTGACGGGGCGTGGCATCAACTGAGAGGGGCGTGGCCTCAACTGAGGGGGCGTGGCATCAACTGAGAGGGGCGTGGCCTCAACTGAGGGGGCGTGGCATCAACTGAGAGGGGCGTGGCATCATGAGTGACAGCAGAACAGAGAAGGCGGGGGACGTTCCTCAGTCATGTTGCCTTCAGGAAACGTAGGTTGCAGAAGTTATCAGTAGAAGTTTGATTCAACACTATATACACCATATTCACGTGATTGGCAGTGGAAAAAACTGATATTAGTGACACATTTCTGTTCAAAAAGCTGTTTTAGACCGTATTTGGCACCAATCGCAGTATAAAAGCAATAAACTATGCCACACTGTACAGTTCAACAGCCAGTGCTGGGGCCCGCGGCTTGTCCTGGCGGAGCTTACGCCATCGCAAACGATACTGAAATGCGTTCACGGTAGTATGTGGAAGTGGGAAATGTCAAACTTTAAAGTGTGGCTGTTGAACTGTACAGTCTGGCATAGTTTATTGCTTTTATTTCTAGTCAGAAATGCATCCATTTCTGACTCATTATGCAAATGAGGAGGGCGGGCCATAGTGGTCTAGCTCCTGTACTATTGGTAAATAAACAGGAAGAAGCAGAATCGGGGCCAAAATTAAGACTATTGTGCAACCTAAAGACTAAAACTACCAACAATTATGTCCAGATTTATAGTTATAATTCTTTGTTTGTTTCTAAAGTCCCTTTGACCCCTCCGACACCCAGAGTTGGTAGTAACGAGTTACATTTACTCCGTTACATTTACTTGAGTATGTTTTGGGAAATTTTGTACTTTTAGGAGTAGTTTTGAATCACTATACCTTTTACTTTTACTTGAGTAGATTTGTGAAGAAGAAACTGTTCCTCTTACTCCGCTACATTAGGCTACGTTGAGCTGTTACTTTTCTTTTATCCCTTTTATCCGCGTACGTGTCAATCTCATGACATCACTGGGTGATTCTTTGGGGAAAATGTTAGTTTTTGCATGTTTTGTCACATTTACACAGACTCAAACACACACAGAGTTTCTATGAGTTCATGGGTTTGTTCTAGTTCTGCCTGGTTAAAAAAGAAAAGCAGAAAGGCTTGAAATGTTGTGCTACTTGTGCTTAATTAATTTTTTTATTCTGTTATTATTTTATTTATTTTATTATTTATTAAAGTACTTGAATTTACTTTAAGATTATTTTAATTTAAGCTATTTTTTATTTTTTTATTAATTTTAATTTATTTAATTATTTTATTGATTTAATTTGCCTGAAGATGATTATTTTGTACTTTTGTCTGTTTGAATGGTTGTGTTAAAAAAATAAATCAGACGTTACTCAACAGTTACTCAGTACTTGAGTAGATTTTTCACCAAGTACTTTTTTACTTTTACTCAAGTAATTATTTGGATGACTACTTTTTACTTCTACTTGAGTCATATTATTCTGAAGTAACAGTACTTTTACTTGAGTACAATATTTGGCTACTCTACCAGCTCTGCCTACACCAGATAACATGCATAGATCATGTTAGAAACTCACCCATTAGACAATATTCACTCTCCAGTGTAAACCACAAGGTAATGAGAGCAGCATTAGTATTCACTTCAACCAGTGTGAGGAGGGTGTATGTTTATTTGCAACCCAGTCTCACATAAAAACGTACCCTGCCTACATTGGTCCAAAGTGCAAAAACGTAGAGGGGTTACAATATTAGCCCTTGAAATGTATAACTGTTACATTTTTCTAGCCCTTGAAATGTATAACTGTTACATTTTTCTGCCTATTCGTTTTGCGTCCAAGTCACGTGACTTTTAAGATTCTGGCCGTGACGCCAACAAACACGGTGGACATTTTTCATTTTTGAGTGAAAAAAATCTATATTTTGAGTTAGTTTCTGCATAGAAATGCGTTTTGATTACATTTCTAGCAATATATAAATGTACATAATCTCTTGCTTGCTCGTGGTTGCAACGTTTTTTTCAGATCTCGTCAGAATAATGTAAAACTGGAACGTTTTAATAACGTGAAATCGTTACATTTTTGGTTGCTGGACAGTGCTGTGAAGGAAAATCAATATTTTGAGTTAGTTTCTGCATAGAAATGCGTTTTGATTACATTTCTAGACATACATATTTACTTTCATAATATTCACTCAGTAAATGTACATAATCTCTTGCTTGCTCGTGGTTGCAACGTTTTTTTTCAGATCTCGTCAGAATAATGTAAAACTGGAACGTTTTAATAACGTGAAATCGTTACATTTTTGGTTGCTGGACAGTGCTGTGAAAAAAAATCAATATTTTGAGTTAGTTTCTGCATAGAAATGCGTTTTGATTACATTTCTAGCAATACATATTTTACTTTCATAATATTCACTCAGTAAATGTACATAATCTCTTTCTTGCTCGTGGTTGCAACATTTTTTCAGATCTCGTCAGAATAATGTAAAACTGGAACGTTTTAATAACGTGAAATTGTTACATTTTTGGTTGCTGGACAGTGCTGTGAAAAAAAATCAATATTTTGAGTTAGTTTCTGCATAGAAATGCGTTTTGATTACATTTCTAGCAATACATATATACAGGGTGCGATTTGTGAAAAAACCATATAAAAAATTCAGACTCCTAGCTAAAGGCGTTAGTGAACTATGCAAAAAAAAGACACAAAATAGGCCCTGTTCCATTAGTCAGGAGGCTCTGAGCTAGAGGTTTCTACACCCTCCTAACCAGCCAGAAGGTTTTGGAGGAAACACTGTTGCAGAAGTCATAGAAATCTGAATTTTTGATATGTTGTTTGGGGGCATCCCCTGATCAGACAGTTAGTTTGGTGCAGATCGGACCTGTACTTTTCGATGGGCGGGGCTTTGAAACGTCACCTTTTCCAACATTCGAACGGACACCGTTGCCACAATATTTGACCAAACCAAGTAAAACTTGACCTGTGGCCTCCATATGGGGCCTAGATTGGGCTTGCCAAGTCTCAACTCTGTGAACCCTCTGCAATGCCAACTAGCTCTGTGGAAGTCGTACAGCCACGGGACCAAAAGATCCTAGCAAAGGGCCTTCTGCATTGCAACATAGTGAAAAATCAGCCTCCCAGCTCAAAGCGTTAGTGAATTATTCAAAAAACACACAAAAAAGGCCTGAAAAAGGCACCACACACGGTGACCTTTGGCACTTCCGAAGGTCGCACGGGTCTGGACCTCGGCACAGTGGATGAGAGTCACCTCCTGATACAGAGTCTAGAATTTCAGCCTCTTAGCTCAAAGCGTTAGTGAACTATGCAAAAAAAGACACGAAATAGCCTTCGCAGGCCGAAAAGCAACAGACGCGGTGACCTTTGACACTTCCGAAGGTCACACAGATTTGAAAATCTGCACAGTGGATGAAAGTCACCTCCTGATACAGAGTCTAGAATTTCAGCTTCCTAGCTCAAAGCGTTAGTGAACTGTTCAAAAATAGACACGAAATGCTGCTGACGCCCCCGGATTATGGGTAGTGTATTGCCTACAGTGATAAAACAACTCTTTCTTTCTCAGAATCGAAGGGAAAAACATGAAAATTGTGCAGGAAATTAACCCACTAATGTTGTGTAATTAACAAGGATACAGTGATTTAGGCTTCAGAACGTCACATTATGCAACAGAAACGTCACCAGCGTCATTTGTGCGACCTGTGTTTACAATTAGTTTGGCCACCATCAATATTTTCTTGTATTTTACCTGTTTAATATTCTAAAGTCACACTTAAAAGTAACTCCACTTCTCTGTCACTCCAAACGAAAGACTCTCGTTCCGTCTTGGAAGTAAAGCCTGAATTATGGTCCCGCGTTAAATCGACGCAGAGCCTACGGCCGTACGGTGTGTGTCGCCGCGAACACGGACTTGAGAAACAAGTTTTCATATAGCCTATACTGTTGGACCGCTGTTGTGTGGTAATTTTTCTGAAAAAAAATGTTTCCCAAAATTACCCCCCCCTCTGGTTTTTTCACAAATCGCACCCTGTATATATGTATTGCTAGAAATGTAATCAAAACGCATTTCTATGCAGAAACTAACTCAAAATATTGATATTTTTCACAGCACTGTCCAGCAACCAAAAATGTAACGATTTCACGTTATTAAAACGTTCCAGTTTTACATTATTCTGACGAGATCTGAAAAAACGTTGCAACCACGAGCAAGCAAGAGATTATGTACATTTACTGAGTGAATATTATGAAAGTAAAATATGTATTGCTAGAAATGTAATCAAAACGCATTTCTATGCAGAAACTAACTCAAAATATTGATTTTCCTTCACAGCACTGTCCAGCAACCAAAAATGTAACGATTTCCCGTTATTAAAACGTTCCAGTTTTACATTACTCTGACGAGATCTGAAAAAAACGTTGCAACCACGAGCAAGCAAGAGATTATGTACATTTATATATTGCTAGAAATGTAATCAAAACGCATTTCTATGCAGAAACTAACTCAAAATATAGATTTTTTTCACTCAAAAATGAAAAATGTCCACCGTGTTTGTTGGTGTCACGGCCAGAATCTTAAGTCACGTGACTTGGACGCAAAACGAATAGGCAGAAAAATGTAACAGTTATACATTTCAAGGGCTAATATTGTAACCCCTCTACGTTTTTTCACTTTGGACCAATGTAGGCAGGGTACGTTTTTATGTGAGACTGGGTTGTTATTTGTGTAACTGGTTGCACAATAGTCTTCATTTTGGCCCGATTCTGCTCCTTCCTGTTTATTGACCAATAGGAGAGGAGCTGGACCACGAAGGCCCGCCCTCCTCGTTTGCTTAATGAGGCAGAAATGCATAAGTAAAGTAAAAAGATGATGTGGAGGAATGTAAAAACAAGGAATGTATGTATAAGGAAAAGGAAAAACAATATATTTACGTACATATTTCTGCTTTTATTGTTAATTAAGTCAGTTTTGGTCCTCCATAGTTCAAACCTTTTTCACTCATGTTTGAAATTTTTAAAGAAGGTGTTCATTCTAGTTTTATTTTTATTTAAGGAACTGGCCTCTGAACTTAATTACTCGTGTCTTCAGTCTTTATTTTCACCATGTACGGTCTAGATACATGAAAGGAGCCGTCCATGACGTGAGCCGTGCCGTCGCCGAGATGCTGTCAGCGCGAGTCGAGATTCAAGCGCTGCAGCTTTTAAAGTAGGAAGTAGAGAGGAACTTCTGGGTGGAATCAGATCCGTGGAGACGTAAACAACATATCAACAAAGCCCACGTGTGGCTCCTCCCGATCCATCCAGTGCCAATAAAACAAACCTGGAGCTCAAAACAAGCTGCTCATTCTTTTATTTTTCAGAGGTATTTACAGGAAAAAGTGCTCTGAGTTTGAAATCATTTGGAATCCCTTTAATGAAGCAAATAAAACACGCTGATAACGGATGAATCACAAAGGCATCCTGCATCTGAGAGGAATTCACCCTTAGTCAGCCTTCTGATTGGTCCCTGACTGACCAATCAGAAACATGATCATCCGTTGCTACATCCGGGTCAGAATATCTGGTTGGACCAAACATTCGTCTCTTTCATTCACTTCAATGGAAAAAGCATAGTTTGTACTTGCCTTGTATCAACATTGAAATCACTGGCTTATTTTTTTAAACTTTGTATTAGTAAAAGGACACTTGTTTTAATATTTAAATATATAATTGTAGGGGTTCAACGGAACTTTCAAACATCGGTTTTTGGGTGCAATCTTTCTGTGAAGTTAATCAAACTTCTGAACTAGTTAGTCCTCATGAAACTATTACATGTTAACAGATGACAGGGCAGCCATTCGTGATTTCTGTCAGGGGAGTCGACTGTCCTGGGAACAGCTGAACCATTGTCAGTTGGACCATCTGTTAAAGACCCCCATGAAGTTCCTGTTTTTAGTCAGGAAGGCATTTGACCTATGTGACCCGTTGCTTTTAAAGACTTTGAGCTAAAGATGTCTGTTTGTTTCTGCATACCACAGATTAGTTAATCTTTAACTGAAATGTCACATGTGTGACATTTTAACCTCGATGTCTGTTCCTCCGTCTGTTTCCTCCCATTGTCCATTCAACTGTCTACTATTGGCTGTCTTAAAATGGTCATGTTCCTGTCACAAATTCTCAATAAAAAGGTGATGCTGCAAGTAGATTTTTAGAGAAGAGCTTGGGAGTTCTCTGTGAGGGCCTGCGGGTCCTGCACTCCTCTGCTCTCAGTCTCTGTGTCTTTCCTTGATTATGAATTTATGTGATGTTGATTTAGGGACTCCAACATTTGGTGCCGAAACCCGGGACCTCAAGCTGTGACGTTGGAGCGGCGTAGGATCCAACATGCCATCTAAAACTGTTGACAGCCGTTCCGATTTCAGGAACGGGGCCAAGTTGATCCTGCGCTGGTCCAGAAGTCCAGTGACAGGTCCCCGAGCCAGGAAACGCACTGAGAGACTGGTGAGAGACCTCTTCTTACAAATACTTAGGGTATTGAAGTATTTTTGTGTAAAAACGAGTGGAATTCTGTGTATACTAACCTGGGGTTAGCGAAAAAAGGTGTTGGCCGAGGCCTGGGACCATTTTTAAAGTCAGCGACTTTTAAAAGACACTATTGCCAGGGGCTAGTGCAAAAGCCAACATCTCACTCGGTCTGGGACCGGTTTTAAGGTCCGGGAGGACTTTAAAAGTATAGAATAGCGAGTGATGCTGCAAGAAGATTTTGAGAGAAGAGCTTGGGAGTCCTCTGTGAGGGCCTGCGGGTCCTGCACTCCTCTGCTCTCCTCTCCACCTTTCTGCAGAAAGCCTTAAAAATCATTCTAACAGTCTCTGTGTCTTTCCTTGATTATGAATTTATGTGATGTTGATTTAGGGACTCCAACACTTTCATACTTGTGGTTTTTACTCACGTGTTGATGAATATTGATTGATGATGATTTAATAAAGTTCATTTTGTCCATGGATTTACAATTTAATTTTCTAACTGTTTTTGTCCGACAAGACATTTTTAACATCAGCTGATAAATGACGTCACACACTCCATCTTGTGACTGATGAAGGCGAAAGGAATTTATACACAGAGCAAAATTCCCAAAATCACTCCCAAATTTCAATGCTTTCCTTGGTTATTTTAATTTATATATAGACTCCCTTAAACTTATGTCAAACCAAAAGAGTGAACACACATTGTCATAATTATAGAGACCTTTTTTTCTGTCTTGCTTGATTAAGCTAAATTAATTTTATAGATATTTTTATTGTATTCATTTATACATATATATAATTTTATATTGTATACTGTATTGCACAAGTTTTTGTGTATAAATGTTTGGCTGAATGTCTGTATGTTCTAAATCTCTAAAATGCTCAATAGAAAAAAAAAAGAAGGCGAAAAGAATCGCAGAAACATGTCAGGTATTTAACAAAACAAAAAATGTATTGTCTAAAAAAAAAAGAAGCGCTCTCATGCTGATCGTTGCCCTCGAGGACACGGGTTTTCACAGTTTACAATCAAATGTTAATATCTCCCCCCTGGAATGTATTCATGTCTGACAAATGGCATGAATCTAAGAATAATCGTTTCTAAATTATTTACGTTTGACTTCCTGGTGTCTGTGACCCCCATGGGCTGTGGAAGACCGCAGACTCTCTGCAAAAATATATATTTGATTATTCGTCACCACCCGAGGCCGCGGTGCGGCTGAGAAGGAGCTGCTAAACTGATGAATCACGTCTTCACCTCCGCCTCACCCGCGGTATCACCGCCCAACTGGTGCCACGCAGACCTCGGCCCAGACGGATCTGCCACATATTAAACTAAGCTGTTTTGAAGCGATGCTCAAGTGCTTTAAAGGCTTTTTTCCCTTTTAAAATAATGAATTACAGGAGTTGGTGAACATGGACAAGACGCTACTATCTTCTTAAACAATATCAAGCCAAAATTAAAGCTGCAAGCAGCGATGAACGGGCCCTCGCACCCTTGTGCACGTTCAGGCTGCAGTGGAAGCTTGTATGACTTGCATGTAGATTCTTCAGGCCTGGACATTTAGCGGATGAAACCACCCACGACTCTCTATGTCAAACCATTCAAAAGTTAGGGCAGAAAGTAGGAACTATCAGATATGGACCAATCAGATGAAGGGTGGGCGCGCTTTTTGGCATCTATCGTCGCCACGGTAACGCTTTTGACTGAGAAAAGTAATGCGCATCGTCGCAGGATGGAGACGCACATTTTGATGTATAACACACCTGGGTGCACGTTACGGTTCGGGCGAAGAAGCGGCTGAAGAAATGGCATAAATTGCGCCAAAATTACATGATTAATTCAAAATGGCCGACTTCCTGTATATGTCACAGTTTGGTTTCAGTTCCTGTTTTATTTTGAAACTCGTGTCTTTGTGTTTCAGTTTTGACTTCCCTGGTTCTCATATGCCCTGATTGTTTGCATTTGTGTCCCGTCAACCCTGTGTATATCTGGTCTGGTCTTTACCTGCTGGTCCGAACCGTTTCCCTCCCTACTCGTGTCCTTTCAGTTTTTTGTAAGCTCTTGTGTCTTTTGTTAACCCTGCTCAGCAGCAGTTTTTGGTTTGTTTTTGGATTAATAAATCACCATCTTTTGTAACTCCTGCCTCCTGGTCGCTCCTGCGTTTGGTCCTAATCAACCACACATGACAATATCTAAATAAATCAGTATTCTCAATCCCAAACTGCTTCATCTGCAGATGAAACAGTGAAAACGGTTTCACACCTACTAAACAACGTCCTGCGAGGCTTGACCTGGTTAGAGGGGGTGTTTTTAAGAAAATCATTACGTTAAATGGCACATTCTGGTCACATCAGGATGTTTGGGTTGCCGTGTGTTTAGACCGGGTTACTTGGATCAGGAGGACGAGGAGTTGATGGAAACAGGTTTGGTCTGATGGACCTGATGCTGTTTCCATCACCACCTCTGGAGCCTCCTCATCTTTCCCTTGAGCGTGTTTAGATGTGCATTAAAATGAATAACACATATTGTGGCAGGGTGGAGGAGCAGACACTCAGCAGAGTGGGCACAGGTGTGCCCCATCAACCTCTCCACCCTGCCTGCCTTCATGAGGAGCAGCTGCACTGAGAGAGGGGCTGCTGCTGGGAGAAGGTTCTGCTGGTGCACGTGTGGCGGTGTGAGAGAGTAAAGAGTTCCTGCACTAAAACCCTGTGTCCTCTGTCCTGTCGGTCGACCCCAGTGGCAACGAGCTTGCTACACATACAGAGGTGTCAAGTAACGAAGTACAAGTACTTAAGTGCATTTTTTTAGGTATCTATACTTTACTCCATTACTTATCTTTCTTCCTACTTCTTACTTCTACTTATTACATTTTCACACAAGTATCTGTACTTTTTATTCCTTACATTTCTAAAACAAGCGTTACTCGTTACTCTTGGGTTCGGTTTAATAATGTTTATAATTTATAAACATTAAAACATTAAAACGGGTCCCGAATTTCCTGCGCTGTCCTGTGGATGTGACGTCACATGACGCTGCATGCACGTTCTCCCCGTTCTCCCGTGCCGGCTTCACTGTTGGCTGCAGTACCCCCAACGGCCGTCGTGGTGAAGGGTGGCGCTAGAGAGTCTCATTTCTTAAAAGGAGCCTCAAGCTCCTTAAGGGATTTGTATGTAGTGATGTAGAGCTCATTCTCATTTAAGTTTTGGTCTTGACTTGTCAGCTGTGACTGGTATGGGGTTCAGGGCTGAATTTTTCAGGCAGGAAAATTTTAAGTTTATTTTTTGATGGGATGAACGTGAATACCTCATACTACTGTTTGTGCAGAATCTCTCTCTCTCTCTCTCTCTCTCTCTCTCTCTCTCTCTCTCTCTCTCTCTCTCTCTCTCTCTGCTGTCTCTCTCTCTCTCTAGAGAAAATGTTGAAACTTAGTTGTTGTTTTTCCAACCCGGGCCCGGTTTTGAATACAATAAAATTTGAGAAAGAACATGCTCCTTGAGTGACTTTGTCTTTGACAGTAATGGGTTAATGATTGTGTTGTGTCTTGGGCCACTTGTAGAACTAATCAGTGTTTAAATTGAGCTTTCAATTCATATAGTGGCCGCTGGCTGTTTTTTTTTTCAAAAGTTACTTTATACTTTTATACTTTAAGTAGTTTTTGTAGCACATACTTTTTACTTTTACTTGAGTAAAGAGGTCAAGTTGATACTTCAACTTTTACCAGAGTATTTTTAAACTGCAGTATCTATACTTCTACTTAAGTAACAAATGTGTGTACTTTTGACACCTCTGCATATATACATATACGTACATATATATATATATATATATATATATATATGTATATATATGTGTACGTATGTATGTATGTATGTATGTATGTATGTATGTATATATATATATATATATATATATATAATAGCAAAAAAATAAGCAGCAAAAATGTACCCCAAGATCAGGGCATGCAATGCCTATAAAAATACAAAAACCATCTCGTACCCACTGAATCACAGGACCATGAACTCCTCTGTAGTATCAGGGAGTATCAGGGTCAGACGTGAGATCTAACCATCAACTAAAGCTCAGTCAGAGCTGGATAATGAAATAAGACGATCACCGGCAAAAAACAGCTCAGCCATAAAGACATAAAGGTTCGACCTGCTGGACGTCCAGAACTCGACTGAAACGCTGCGGTGGGACTTTCAGAAAACACCCAAAACCTCCACGAACGAGTCAAGTCACAACAGAAATAAGTTAGTGCTGCTCAGGTGGTTGTTCTGAATCTAC
The DNA here is from genome assembly GCF_033807715.1 of Cololabis saira. NCBI lineage: Eukaryota > Metazoa > Chordata > Actinopteri > Beloniformes > Belonidae > Cololabis > Cololabis saira. The sequence goes on from NC_084594.1 coordinate 5,398,995, forward strand.
TAATGACTGTATCAGTGTTGCCCTTGTGTATATTTATCTTCTTTTTGGCTTTGTTCTCGTTAAAGACACAGGGGCATGATGAAAGAAGTTATGTGATGTTGTTTGTCTGAGGATATTATCACCTGAGACCCACAGTAATTAAAGATTTTCTTTCAATTATAGCATATAAGTAAATATTGTGCAGGGAAGCCTGATGTAGATGAACATTCAGGAGCAAAACTTGATCACTAATGTCACGAAAACACTGAGTCATTACCAGAAAAATAACTTGTTATTTGACAATTTTCACCTGTTTCAAGTAAATTTTCACTTGAAATAAGTAGAAAAATCTGCCAGTGGGACAAAATTTATCTTCTTATTACAAGCAAAAAAATCTCGTTCCACTGGCAGATTTTTCTACTTATTTTAAGTGAAAATCTACTTGAAACAGGTGAAAATTGTTGTTTTTCCAGTGATGAGTCTTGTTTTAAGTGTAATGAGAAAGTTTTTGACTAAAAATGAGACATTTCAACTGGAAATAAGACAAATATTCTTGTTAAGATTTGGAGTTTTTGCAGTGTATAGCATTGTGCTTTTAAAGTAGTAGTAGTTTGATTAAAATGAACCCTGATGGGATTGATCTTTTAGTGCCGATCACGTAAAGAGGTTTAAATGCTGGAATCAAAACTGGTACCAAAGAAGATCAAGACATCTTAAAAAGTCGAGTATGACTTTAAACTCTAAACGTTTTCTGGCTTAACTCGCTTTACTGCACGCCACAGTTCCATACGAGCGTCACATCCACTGTTTCCTTCACAGCATTTTCTACTTATTTTAAGTGTAAATCTACTTGAAACAGGTGAAAATTGTTGTTTTTTCCAGTGATGAGTCTTGTTTTAAGTGTAATGAGATAGTTTTGACTAAAAATGAGACATTTTAACTAGAAATAAGACAAATATTGTTGTTAAGATTTTGAGTTTTTGCAGTGTAAACTCCTTAAACGCCTTAAACGCCTTAAACAAGCAAATATCTGCAAACCTCAGTGACATGGAGCAGCGTTGTGAAGAAGACCCGGTTTCCTGCTGCTGAATACGTTTAATTATGAGGTTTCAAGTAAATTTTCACTTGAAATAAGTAGAAAAATCTGCCATTGGAACAAGATTTATCTTCTCATTACAAGCAAAAAAATCTTGTTCCACTGGCAGATTTTTCTACTTATTTCAAGTGAAAATCTACTTGAAACAGGTGAAAATTGTTGTTTTTTTCCAGTGATGAGTCTTGTTTTAAGTGTAATGAGATAGTTTTTAACTAAAAATGAGACATTGTAACTAGAAATAAGACAAATATTCTTGTTAAGAAGAGTTTTTGCAGTGCAGCGTTTGTGCCGCTGCTGCGTTTGTGCGGTGCAGGCGTCCGGCCGGGCCGGCTACTCACTTCCCCTCGGAGCCGTAGCTGTTCATGCTGTCCTCGATGGACTCGTGGCTGGCCTGGCGGACGGTGCGGCTCGGCATCTCCACGGCCAGACCCGTCTCCGTGCTGCGCTGGATTCCTCCCTTCAGCTTCCTGCCGTCCGAGTCCACTGCAGGAACACAGAGCAGTCACGTCAGGCTTTGTGGGTGTGTGTGTGTGTGTGCGCATCCTGCTGCCACCTGATTGGCAGGTAGACGAAGCCCTGGATACCTCCCTGGATCGGGGACATCCATGCACCTACCTGGTGTGCCCATGATGCTCGAGGTCACGAACTGGTTACCATGCCGACAGGATGACAGTCTATGTTTTAAACCAGGTTTGTTTGTTGGAAGTTTTTCTGATCTAATAAATTTAATGAAGAGACGGATGAAAAGATGCAAAACAAAGAGGCTGCTCCAGGAAACTTGGCTCGCACACGCGTACGCTTCGCTGCTGTGAAGTTAGTTCTGCAATTATTAAAGCGTGACCTAGAACGGTGCTATTTCCATCGTGTTCATGTGGGACGGGTCGCTGGCAGATTTGGGTTACAGCTCCTGCTTCCTGCCTGGTTCTGTGTGATCGGTTACGGCCCACATTAGCTCTGTCACCGACAATGTTACGAGCAAAAAGGTGCAGATAAATCACTTTCTTCTGGGGGAAAACCCTCCGGAGGAGAAAACACGACAGCTGCTGTTGTTCTGGTGATGTTTGGGATTCAGTGTCAACTCTTTCCTGACACCCACCTCTTTCAACTCTCTCTCGCTCTTCTCTTTTTAATTGCTTTGTGAATTTCGCAGACACACACACAGAATTAAAGGTGCAAGCAGCGATGAACGGTCCTCCACCCTTGTGCACGTTCAGGCTGCAGTGGAAGCTTGTATGACTTGATGTAGATTCTTCAGGTCTGGACATTTCGTGGATGAAACCACCCACGACTCTCTATGTCAAACCATTCAAAAGTTATGGCAGAAAGTAGGAACTATCAGATATCGACCAATCAGATGAAGGGGCGGGGCTAATTTGCACCAATTATGGTCAAGGAGTCAAAACCGAGTCCGATGACTCCACCCACGAGTCTTTATGTCAAACCATTCAACAGTTATGGCAGAAAGTAGGAACTATCAAATATGGACCAATAAGATGAAGGGGAGGCGCGCTTTTTGGCATCTATCGTCGCCATGGTAACGCTTTTGACTGAGAAAAGTAATGTGCGTCGTCGCAGGATGGAGACGCACATTTTGATGTATAACACACCTGGGTGCAAGTTTCGGTTCGGGCGAAGAAGCGGCTGAAGAAATGGCATAAATTGCGCCAAAATTACATGATTAATTCAAAATGGCCGACTTCCTGTTCGGTTTCGGCCATGGTGCCAAGAGACTTTTCTTTAAGTTGCAACATGATACAGGTGTGTACCGATCTTCGTGCATGTACGTCAAACCGTATTGTGGGGCTGGAGCCGCAAATTTTTTTCTGTCTGGACCAACCAGATGAAGGGTGGGCGCACTTTTTGGCGTCTATCGTCGCCACGGTAACGTTTTTGACTGAGAAAAGTAATGCGCATCGTCGCAGGATGGAGACGAACATTTTGATGTATAACACACCTGGGTGCACGTTACGGTTCGGGCCGCATTAACTGCCGAAAGAATGGCATAAATTGCGCCGAAATTACACGATTAATTCAAAATGGCCGACTTCCTGTTGGGTTTCGGCCATGGCGCCAAGAGACTTTTCTTTAAGTTGAGACATGATACAGGTTTGTAGTGATTTTTGTGGATGTACGTCAAACCGTATTGTGGGGCTTGAGGCACAAAGTTTTCTAGGGGGCGCTGTTGAGCCATTAGGCCACGCCCATTAATGCAAACCATTAAATATCAAATTTTTCACCAGGCCTGGCTTGGTGCAAAATTTGGTGACTTTTGGGGCACGTTTAGGGGGGCAAAAAGGCCTTCCTTTCGTCGGAAAAATAAAGAAAAAAGAAGAAAGAAGAAAAATTCCTATGGATACAAAAGGGCCTTCGCACTGTAAATGCTTGGGCCCTAATAATTAAGTGTGATTTTGTGAATCTCGCGTGGTCGTCATGGCTTTGCCCTCTCCTGACCCGGTTTTTCAGCTTCAACACCCACAAACCCAAGCACACATACTCCAGCTAAACGAGCACATGCAGTAGCGACACAGAGGTTGGGCTGATACTGATTTCCAAGAGTCCCACTTTCTTTTTGTGGATTAAAGATCTGTCAGTAAATATAAACATGCATCAAAACATGCCTTACAAAAAACTGAGAGCCCTGTGAGAATAAAATTTGTCTGGATTTAAGTTAATTTAGCCTGCGGCTGCCCCAACAACACCGGTCCATGTCAGCGAGCAAACGCTTGGACGGCTTGGAAACAACGCCGGCCTGGATTCAGACTCCCGGCACATTCGTTCAGCTCGGCTCATCATTAACTGATGAACTGGTTGCCAAGAGACGCCGCGGCTCCAAACCTCGGCAAACGCTGTAACCGGTAACTCAGACGGACTCATGGCCGTCGTACGATGCAGAGAGGAAGCAGAAAGAAACATCACGTCTCAGTCGGAGGATTAGGTGCATATTTAGTTTAACCCTTGTACCGTCTTTGGGTCAAAATGACCTGATTCTCCTGTTCCTTCTTTCCTCCTGCTCTCTCCTTCCTTCTCCCTTCATCTTTTCTCCCCTTGTACATTCTTTCCTTGTTTCCTCCCTTCCTTCCTTCATTCTTTTTCCCTTCCTTCCTTCCTTCCTTCCTTCCTCCCTTCTTTCCTTCCTCTTTCTCCCTTCCTTTCTTTCTTTTCTCCCCTTGTACATTCTTTCCTTCCTTCCTTCCTTCCTTCCTTCCTTCCTTCCTTCCTTCCTTCCTTCCTTCCTTCCTTCCTTCCTCCCTTCTTTCCTTCCTTCCTTCCTTCCTTCTTTTCTCCCTTCCTTCCTTCTTTTCTCCCTTCCCCCCTTCCTTCCTTCCTTCCTTCCTTCCTTCCTTCCTTCTTCCTCCCTTCCTTCCTTCCACCCTTTCTTCCTTCCTTCTTTTTCCCTTCCTTCCTTCCTCCCTCCCTTCCTTCCTTCCTTCTTTTCTCCCTTCCTTCCTTCTTTCCTTCCTTCCTCCTTCCTTCCTTCCTTCCTTCCTTCCTTCCTTCCTTCCTTCCTTCCTTCCTTCTTTCCTTCCTTCCTTCCTCCCTCCCTTCCTTCCTTCCTTCTTTTCTCCCTTCCTTCCTTCCTTCCTTCCTTCCTTCCTCCCTTCTTTCCTTCCTTCCTTCCTTCCTTCTTTTCTCCCTTCCTTCCTTCTTTTCTCCCTTCCCCCCTTCCTTCCTTCCTTCCTTCCTTCCTTCCTTCCTTCTTTCCTCCCTTCCTTCCTTCCACCCTTTCTTCCTTCCTTCTTTTTTCCCTTCCTTCCTTCCCTCCCTCCCTTCCTTCCTTCCTTCCTTCCTTCCTTCTTTTCTCCCTTCCTTCCTTCTTTCCTTCCTTCCTTCCTTCCTTCCTTCCTTCCTTCCTTCCTTCCTTCCTTCCTTCCTTCCTTCCTTCCTTCCTTCCTTCCTTCCTTCTTTCCTTCCTTCCTTCCTTCCTTCTTTTCTCCCTTCCTTCCTTCTTTTCTCCCTTCCCCCCTTCCTTCCTTCCTTCCTTCCTTCCTTCCTCCCTTCTTTCCTCCCTCCCCTCCTTCCTTCTTTTCTCCCTTCCTTCCTTCTTTTCTCCCTTCCTTCCTTCCTCCCTCCCTTCCTTCCTTCCTTCTTTTCTCCCTTCCTTCCTTCTTTCCTTCCTTCCTTCTTTTCTCCCTTCCTTACTTCCTCCCTCCCTTCCTTCCTTCCTTCCTTCCTTCCTTCCTTCTTTTCTCCCTTCCTTCCTTCCTTCCTTCCTTCCTTCCTTCCTTCCTTCCTTCCTTCCTTCCTTCCTTCATTCTTTTCTCCCTTCTTTCCTTCTTTTTTCCCTTCCTTCTTTCCTCCCTTCCTTCCTTCCTTCTTTCCTTCCTCCCTTCTTTCCTCCCTTCCTT